>NW_022700553.1:598414-618308 GCF_011630105.1 Anneissia japonica
CAAGGCAAAACCTGATTACATATTATTTAATTAAACTACAACATTGTTTCGTATGGTTGGCAGGACTAACTAAAATGTTTTAGTTAAATGTATTGTCAAGGGTCTCACATTGGCTTGCTTGAGATTTCTTCTTGATTTGCTTGAGATTGGGCATTTTTTTTAAATAATGCGTGAGGTCACAAACCTGAAGGAAAATACAGTTAGGCCTAAGCGTCGATATAAAGCATACACCTTTTACAGTGAATACATTGATACAAGTGCCACATTGATATCCTATTTAGTTTTCTTCAGTTTCTAATGAGACGGCGTCGAACACTGTGACGATCACTAGCACCAATAGCCGTGTTTGTACAAGTTGTATGCTTGTTTTGAGAAAATAGCACATTAAAAAAATATAATTTGAAGAAATTCTGGAATGCGTAAGAACATATAGGCCTCGCGTCAGGGCGTGAGCTGGAAGTTAAAATGCGCGAGAACCACGCGATGCGGGAGACTTGACAGGTAAGTCGGATGCATTCACTAGCTTTAGAGTCATTAATAATGCTGAAATTATTACATTTTACGCATGATAGCTTTAAATATGATGCAAAGTATGCTATTCATATAATTCTGAAGCAGCGTGAATAAACTTAAACATCAATTTTAGTTTTTAAAAAGACATGACTATTTTAATGACAAAACTATTTATAGGTAAATATAAGTCTGTCGCCCTCTCTTATTTCACAATTTATTAATTAGGTTTATTTTTTTTATTTTGTCACAGTATTTTTATTTGTTCATATGTTCATACTTTAAAATCTAAATCGGATTGATATTTTTTTGTCTTATGCATCAGGCGTTTTTAGAAATCTATATTTATTTCTTTCTACGGTGAATGACAAATACTCGTCATTAATAGCTGCTTTTATGATATCGACAATTTTCCAAAGAAAGTTGGAACTCATTGTTTTATACTCTTCGGTAAGGGAACATTTTTAAATGTAAAAATTGATAATAACGTTACGAGCTGATAGTAGAAAAAATTAGTCTGCTGCCCTCTATCATTCTACACTACATATTTTTACCAATTTATGTTTTTCGTGTCTCCTAAAAATGGCCAAAAAGTTGTATTTATTAATATTTTTATTTAGCCCGGGTATAAAATATAAGTAGCACGAAGGCTGAAAACACTGAATTTCAAGTTCAAGTTCATTGTATTTATTTAATGCATCATTAGTAATTACAATAAACAAAATAGTTATAAAGTATAGAAAATGCAAGTATGTCATGAGAAAGCCAGATAAGCCCAAGAGGGCTTTAAGCCTGGTTTCACCAGTAAACGGCAGAAAAAAATAAAAGTTTTCATAATAAAGTGAATGTTATACTTATGCAAAATGTGTACAAATTTGTAAAAATTGATAGACGTTTAATAGCTCATATAAGAAGATTTCAGTCTGCCGCCCTCTATGATTTACAGCACTTTAAAACATGACTATGTGATTATTTAAACGGTGAACCATAGAATTAACTTTATTTTCACATACATATTAGAATATTTCTGTCCGTAGTACATGCTTACCTTGTCAACATCATGCTTGTTTACTTCGGAAAAAAGATAATGTGAATTCTGTGAATTATAGTAGCTTTTCAGTTTCTAGCTTGGCCGAAATGTTAAACCTCTGGTGTAAAAGATGAGGCCCTGCAGGGGTTTTGCCTCCCAAGAGTATGTACGCTGTACCACTCACTCACCACACGTTGCCGTTATAGAAACTTTCGTTCTCAACTCTATTCGCCTCCATAATAATAATGCTAATAGATAATTGTTTTCAATTTTGGCCTAATTTTTATGTTTAATGTGTAATCTTGTTTAATATTCTGTTCTTTGTATGTACTTTTAAAAATCTTATGCATATACATTTTTGGTGCTCATAGTTTTATATCCTTAGTTATTTTTTATTTATCACAGTATATGTTATTAACACTGGTAACATTGCCAGTGGAATGTAGTTTTTCAGACAATAAAATTATCTTTCTTCACCAGCTTATAAATAGGCCTATTCAAAAATCTATATCAACTGTTCCCGGGTTTTTCTCCAACAACATAATGTAGCCAAAGTGTCATAAAAAAAATCAGACTGTCAGGCTGTGAGTGCTCGACTTCAGAGATAAACATACGAAGCTGGAAACATATTTTTTACAAAATAAATGGAAATAAAAGACAAATCATCATTTCTTAGCATCAAATTACATTTATTACAGTAGGGCTACTGTAAAACAAAATTTAAATATAGTTCTTTGAATTTGTACAAAGACTTCAATTAATATTTCTTAAAATCCCAATTTTCTCATATACATGTAGCCTAAAGTTCGTTTTCCATAGAATCGCACGTCAGGGCAGCTAACAATGCCATGATTCTTCTGTAATGCAATCGGCGCAGTTGTACCGGGTTCAACCTTCGCAACAAATGTCAACGACTTTTGCCGATAGGGTGAGCAATTCTATGAAAACCAAGCTTTACTAGTGGTATTTCAGTATTTATTGGCACTCACTTTCAGATCAGTGGCACACACCTAGCAAGGTGGTGCGTCCATAAGATATACATAAAATGAACAAAATGTAAAATGATCTTAAAATTAAAGAGAAAAGGATTAAAATAAACAAACTTAACTAAGGTGTTAAAGTACAAAAAAACATATATATAAATATTAAATTAAACGAAAAGTGGGCGTAGCAACCATTAGAGTAGATTCAGTAGCAAATAACGACATCGTCGACGGCTCTGAGTGCCACGCCCACTTTTTTGGACACCAGTATCTCGGAAAGTATTGGTCCGATTGAGCTGAAATTTTGGATTTTTCTTAGTCACTAAAGTTACAACAAACCCTGCAAAATTTAAACAAAATCTGAGACGGTGACTTCCAGGGCCATGTTGAATTGGCATGGAATGACCCAATATACATATTATATTAAAAGAGATAAAAAGCAATTAAAATTTAAAGTGAAAGTGAAGTTATATTAAGATTATATGTGCATCATGTTAACTGTTCAAAATGGTGTAAAAATGTCACTGTATTCTTCACATGCAGTACCGGTAGTTAAAATCAATTTACAATATTTATTAAAGATTTTAATTGGAATTTCAAAATTATTGTGGGTTAAAAATTGTCATAGGAGTGAGGAAAATAGTTGTAAATGTTGCTATAATTTGATATTAATTATGGATTATGGTAAAAACAACATTATTATATGGTTTAAATAAAAACCGCAAATATTCTGAACGTTTCAAGAACCAAATATATTCATTAAAAATCACATTATATTTCTCATTTACTATTCAGTAATAATAAAGAGCATTAAATTCCAAAAGTATACACTATCAGATGTTTGTCAATATTAGCAGATGATGTTTGGTCAAAATAATGCAGAACAACAACACAAGTTTTGTTTACTGTTCTGTATTATATCACACAATTTTATCTACAGTATTATAATAATTTGCAATGCAATACACAGCAGAACCCCACCCCTTAAGTTTTATCTACAATATTATAATAATTTACAATGTAATACACAACAGAGCTAACCCACAGGTTTCATAGTATTATAATAATTTACAATGCAATACACAACAGAACTAACCCACAGGTTTCATAGTATTATAATAATTTACAATGTAATACACAACAGAACTAACCCACAGGTTTCATAGTATTATAATAATTTACAATGTAATACACAACAGAGCTAACCCACAGGTTTCATAGTATTATAATAATTTACAATGTAATACACAACAGAGCTAACCCACAGGTTTCATTACAATGTAATACACAACAGAGCTAACCCACAGGTTTCATAGCATTATAATAATTTACAATGCAATACACAACAGAACCAACCCACAGGTTTCATAGTATTATAATAATTTACAATGCAATACACAACAGAACTAACCCACAGGTTTCATAGTATTATAATAATTTACAATGCAATACACAACAGAACAACCCCTAAGTTTTATTTACAGTATTATAATAATTTACAATGCAATACACAACAGAACAACCCCTAAGTTTTATTTACAGTATTATAATAATTTGCAAAGCAATACAAAACAGAACAACCACACAAGCTTCATCTACAATATTATGATTTACAATGAAATACACAACAGAACTACCCCACAGGTTTCATACTGTATTAAAATGAACACAGTGGCTATGTCTACGCCGAATTATGCAAATCCCAACCCGCTGATTAGTTGAATTAGCTTTACCCTAACCTTAAAAATAACTCTGCCTATCTTAATGCACTACAAAATGACATCAGATAGGCGCAGATGCAGCCAGTTTCTAAAACGATTTTATACCAGATTTTAGAACTAAAAAGAGTCAGAATCATGAAATGTATTTGTTCTCCAGTAAAAGGTGGGGGGGGGGGGGGAAACACAATTCATCAAGAAAAAAAATTCTGTTTAATTTGCCAGTCTACTCAAAAATGATTTAATAATTAATAACATGCTACAGAAACTACATGCTACATAACGTGCATGACAACATGCTACAGATACTTGATCGTATTTGAAACTTTATAACTGCCTGAAATTTGTTTGCCCTCCAGTAATAGTTATTTTTATTAAACAAATTTATTTTTTACCTAGTATTCTATTAACATCAAACTTAATCTACCATCTAACTTTCATACCTTTATAAGATCTAAAAGGTTATTTAATGAAAACCCATAATCACTCCATCCAAAATAATTATCACATTTAAGAAATTTTAATAATATAAGAAGTGACTCACCATCAATATCTGAAAGGTCATTGCCCTTGAGATAAAGCATGTTGTCTTTCAATCTCACTCCAGCCTCATAACACTTATTTAATAGATTCTTCATACTACTCCCTGACAGTCTACAGTTACTCATATCCAGCGTGTGTAATCCTGGAGAGATTTTGATTAAACAAAACAACTGTTCTACATCAATTGAAGAAAGATCAATTCCTCCTAAAGTTAAACACATCCAATGCAATTTACGATCTACTACGCCACATGCCTTTATAAGGTCTAGGAGGTTATCCACTGTAAGACAATAATCACTCCAACTGAAAATATAACAATCACCATCAACATCCAGATCATCATAATCAGATGTAAACCACTTACTCTGTCTGCAATCAACTATTCTTACTAATTTAGCAAGTGACTCACCATCAATATCTGAAAGGTCATTGCCCTTGAGACAAAGCATGTTGTCTTTCAATCTCACTCCAGCCTCATCACACTTATTTAGTAGATCCTTCATACTACTCCCTGACAGTCTACAATTACTCATATCCAGTTTTAATAATCCTGGAATGATTTTGATTAAACAAACCAAGTGTTCTATATCAATTGAAGAAAGATGAATTCCACTTATATCCAAACGGTTCCAATGTAAATTACCATCTACGCCACATGCCTTTATAAGGTCTCGGAGGTTATCCACTGTAAGACAATAATCACTCCATTTAAAATCATCAGTGTATCTAACTATTCTTACTAATTTAGCAAGTGACTCGCCATCAATATCTGAAAGGTCATTGCCCTTGAGACAAAGCATGTTGTCTTTCAATCTCACTCCAGCCTCATCACACTTATTTAGTAGATCCTTCATACTACTCCCTGGCAGTCTACAATTCCTCATATCCAGTCTGCACAATTGTGGGGAGATTTTGATTAAATAAACCAACTGTTCTATATCAATTGAAGAAAGATCAATTCCACTTATATCTAAACGGTTCCAACGTAATTTACCATCTACGCCACATGCCTTTATAAGGTCTAGGAGGTTATCCACTGTAAGACAATAATCACTCCAACTAAAAATATAACTATCATCCTTCAAAAGAAATTTCTTTCTCTGTTTGCAATTAACTATTCTTACTAATTTAGCAAGTGACTCACCATCAATATCTGAAAGGTCATTGCCCTTGAGATGGAGCATTTCGTCTATCAATCTCACTCCAGCCTCATCACACTTATTTAGTAGATCCTTCATACTACTCCCTGACAGTCTACAATTACTCATATCCAGTCTGAATAATCCTGGAGAGATTTTGATTAAACAAACCAACTGTTCTATATCAATTGAAGAAAGATGAATTCCACTTATATCCAAACGGTTCCAATGTAATTTACCATCTACGCCACATGCCTTTATAAGGTCTAGGAGGTTATCCACTGTAAGACAATAATCACTCCATTTAAAATAATAAGTGTATCTAACTATTCTTACTAATTTAGCAAGTGACTCGCCATCAATATCTGAAAGGTCATTGCCCTTGAGACAAAGCATGTTGTCTATCAATCTCACTCCAGCCTCATCACACTTATTTAGTAGATCCTTCATATTACTCCCTGACAGTCTACAATTACTCATATCCAGTTTTAATAATCCTGGAGAGATTTTGATTAAACAAACCAACTGTTCTATATCAATTGAAGAAAGATGAATTCCACTTATATCCAAACAGTTCCAATGTAATTTACCATCTACGCCACATGCCTTTATAATGTCTAGGAGGTTATCCACTGTAAGACAATAATCACTCCAACTAAAAATATAACAATCACCACAATCAAAAAATATATCCCGCTTACTCTGTCTGCAATTAACTATTCTTACTAATTTAGCAAGTGACTCACCATCAATATCTGAAAGGTCATTGCCCTTGAGACAAAGCATTTTGTCTTTCAATCTCACTCCAGCCTCATCACACTTATTTAGTAGATCCTTTATACTACTCCCTGACAGTCTACAATTACTCATATCCAGTTTTAATAATCCTGGAATGATTTTGATTAAACAAACCAACTGTTCTATATCAATTGAAAAAAGATCAATTCCACTTATGTCCAAATGGTTCCAATGTAATTTACCATCTACGCCACACGCCTTTATAAGGTCTAGGAGGTTATCCACTGTAAGACAATAATCCCTCCAACTAAAAATATAACCATAACCATGCAGATAATCATAATCATATACATTTATATCCCACTTACTTTGTCTGCAATTAACTATTCTTACTAATTTAGCAAGTGACTCGCCATCAATATCTGAAAGGTCATTGCCCTGGAGAACAAGCATTTTGTCTTTCAATCTCACTCCAGCCTCATCACACTTATTTAGTAGATCCTTCATACTACTCCCTGACAGTCTACAATTACTCATATCCAGTTTGAATAATCCTGGAGAGATTTTGATTAAACAAACCAACTGTTCTATATCAATTGAAGAAAGATGAATTCCACTTATATCCAAACAGTTCCAATGTAATTTACCATCTACGCCACATGCCTTTATAAGGTCTAGGAGGTTATCCACTGTAAGACAATAATCACTCCATTTAAAATCATCAGTGTATCTAACTATTCTTACTAATTTAGCAAGTGACTCGCCATCAATATCTGAAAGGTCATTGCCCTTGAGATCAAGCATTTTGTCTTTCAATCTCACTCCAGCCTCATCACACTTATTTAGTAGATCCTTCATACTACTCCCTGACAGTCTACAATTACTCATATTCAGTTTGAATATTCCTGGAGGGATTTTGATTAAACAAACCAACTGTTCTATATCAATTGAAGAAAGATGAATTTCACTTATATCCAAACAGTTCCAATGTAATTTACCATCTACGCCACATGCCTTTATAAGGTCTAGGAGGTTATCCACTGTAAGACAATAATCACTCAAACTAAACATACGACGATCATCATCAAGAACATCCATATCAAAATCAAATATATTCCATATAATGTGTTTGCAATTAACTATTCTTACTAATTTAGCAAGTGACTCACCATCAATATCTGAAAGGTAATTGCCCTTGAGACAAAGCATGTTGTCTATTAATCTCACTCCAGCCTCATCACACTTATTTAGTAGATCCTTCATACTACTCCCTGACAGTCTACAATTACTCATATTCAGTTTTAATAATCCTGGAGAGATTTTGATTAAACAAACCAACTGTTCTATATCAATTGAAGAAAGATGAATTCCACTTATATCCAAACGGTTCCAATGTAATTTACCATCTACGCCACATGCCTTTATAAGGTCTAGGAGGTTATCCACTGTAAGACAATAATCACTCCATTTAAAATCATCAGTGTATCTAACTATTCTTACTAATTTAGCAAGTGACTCGCCATCAATATCTGCAAGGTCATTGCCCTTGAGACAAAGCATGTTGTCTTTCAATCTCACTCCAGCCTCATCACACTTATTTAGTAGATCCTTCATACTATTCCCTGACAGTCTACAATTACTCATATCCAGTTTGAATAATCCTGGAGAGATTTTGATTAAACAAACCAACTGTTCTATATCAATTGAAGAAAGATGAATTTCACTTATAACCAAACAGTTCCAATGTAATTTACCATCTACGCCACATGCCTTTACAAGGTCTAGGAGGTTATCCACTGTAAGACAATAATCACTCCAACTAAAAATATGACTATCATCATCATAAAGAAATATCTTTTTCTGTCTGCAATTAACCATTCTTACTAATTTAGCAAGTGACTCACCATCAATATCTGAAAGGTCATTGCCCTTGAGATAAAGCATGTGGTCTTTCAATCTCACTTCAGCCTCATCACACTTATTTAGTAGATCCTTCATACTACTCCCTGACAGTCTACAATTCCTCATATCCAGTGTGCGCAATTGTGGGGAGATTTTGATTAAACAAACCAACTGTTCTATATCAATTGAAGAAAGATCAATTCCACTTATATCCAAATGGTTCCAATGCAATTTACCATCTACGCCACATGCCTTTATAAGGTCTAGGAGGTTATCCACTGAAAGACAATAATCAATCCAACTGAAAATATCACCATGATCATAAAGATTTACTTCACACTCATTCTGTCTGCAAACAAGTATTCTTACTAACTTAGCAAGTAATATATCAGTAATATCAGAAAGGTCATTGCCATACAATGTAAGCTTCTTTAGTACATTTTCATTACATACTTTCAGAAAGTCACACACAAATCTAACCAATTTACAATATCCGATATCTAGAAATTCCAATTTTGGGAAAATTTTAAGCAAATTTGCAAACAATACTCCGTCAATATGTCTAAAATTATTAAAACTAATGTCAAGAGTATTCAATTCCATTACGGGATCAAGGTTCTTACACCGTGTGATCATTGTACTTAAGATTGTACCTGTTAAGTTGCAGGAACACATATTTAATACTTTCAACATAGGAGCAATTTTAAATAAATATGCCAATACTACTCCATTACAATGACTTAGGTTACTCCTACTGAAATTAAGGTGTTGCAGTTTTAAGGAAACTGGACTTTCCTGAATTGCAATTAAAACTTCATTAAGCCCACAACCTGTAATACGTTTACACTCTAGACTAACAAGTTTAGGGGCATATTTCAATAAATGAATCAAGTACTGCGGCTGAAACATATTTGTAGTGAATGACTTTAAATCATATTTGAATTGAAACTTCTCCATTGTAACTGAAAGAGTTTCAAATTCTGTATCCCCCCAATTTGTAATATACTTTAAAAATAAACGGAAGCTCCAATATTTACCAAGACCATTTATTATAATCAGAATATGAACTAGATATGCACAAATATTCTCTGTTGAAAGTTCAGAAGATTGTTCTTTGATTACAGATATCATTTTCCTCTCAAGTTCTTCAGATTTGCCTTCATACTTAATACAGCACTCACTCATAAGTTTAATTAAGTGCACACATTTACCATAATCACTTTGATCACAACTATCACAAAGGAAATTTCTGAATGTTTCATACATTTGTTCACACTGTTCTTTCATATCAGGTGACATGTGTTTTTCCAATGCCTGTAATACAGGTGTTTCATGGTCCTTCTCTACAAACCTAAAATATTGTGCAAGCGAATAATAATTTGGGGCTCTGCTAACCAACCAGTGTTTTAGAAATGTACCAGCATCAGCACCTAGAAATCTTATTGCAAACACTATTGTCATATGTAAATATTTATTAGATCGTATCATCTCATAATCTTCAGATTTCAAGCATTCTTGCTGACATTTTTTACAAAGGTATAATGCCGCCAAAAACTCTGATATTAGTTTATGGGGTGGTGAGTAAATCTTTCTGAAATCATTTTTACCAGCAGGTAATTCTGGATAAACAAATCCAACTTTTAGTGCCAGATCAACATCGTTATTATCTTCTTCTCTCAACAAATATTTGTCAATATAGAGCTTATTAACTTTCAGGCCTTCATACATATATTTACCTAATATTGAAATAGCCCTTTCATAGTTCTCAGGAATTCTGTCAAATCCAGATATAGCATTTTCTTTTGTTCTCTTGTTAATGTACTGATTTAAAATGCAACAGGTTAATGCCTTAAACAGTTCAGACACATTTTTTGGAAGATTTTGTTTTTCATTCCACATGGAACAGATACTAAGCAATAAGAATGGAGATGAGCACATATTATATGCTTCTCTGAAAATTTCATGTGGATCATACATACTAAATTCGAACTCCAGAATCAGTAATTCTCCCAACTCAGGTTTCTGAATAGATTTAAAATGTTTTTTAATGTATTGCTCTATATTTGAGGGACTGAATCCATTCACTGTTACATCTACATCACAATTTTTAACAAAATCCTCTGTGTTTTCAGGTCGAGATGTTAGCACTACTGTAGTTTTTACAAATTCATGTCTTTTAAAAAGGCTGATTGGACTCTCAGCATCTTTTTCTAACTCATCTAATCCATCTAAAAGTAGCACTATTTCGCTATCATGTTTCTTTATGAACTTTTTAATTATTCGTGGGTCATCTGAGAAATCTGTTTCCGAATCAAAATCTTCCATATTGATTTGTCGCATCATAGCATGCAAGACATTCTTACCAATTTCAATGTCCCTTATATTTATCAGAAACACTATTTTACCAGCAAAAGTATCATCTTCACCATTTGCCCAATTATCAGCAATATATCTAAGAAGGGTAGTTTTGCCCATTCCTCCTTTACCTGTTATTAGCACTTTACATGAATCTGTGTTTTTGATTACACTCAATACCTCAGCTAATGTTGTGGATTTAAACTTTCGCCCTCCAGAATTTGCTCCTTCATCTTCCCTTTTGGACTTCAGTTTAAGGTCAGTAAACACTTCTGCAATGTTTATATAATATTGTTCATTCCAGGTTGCTGGTGTCATTTTCTTCAAATCATGATAATGCCTTTTCTGCCATGCTATCAAATAATCCTTGATAATTATATCTGAAATTGGGGAAATTTAATAGCATTTTATTTTTTTTAAAACAGCCTATTTGGAATAATTGTTATTCAATTGAAATTTTAATCACATATATTTCAAACTAATCTTATTGCAGTATTATGTTGCCAAAAATATACACCCTATGTTTATAGTAAAGCAAAAAACAATTTACAAAGCAGGCGCCAATGTACCGAAACAGTACTGTCTGCAGAGACAGTACTGTTTGTAAATTCGAATTTACTCTGCACATGCTCAGTCTTACAATTAATCAATTTGTGATAATCTTAGTCATTAGACTATTTTATCTGAAGAGTGCTGCACCATGTATGTGTAGCACAAAAGTAAATAGTAACAAAGGAGTGCATACAAATCTTAGTCAGGTCCTAGACTATTTGTGCGACGGTGACGACAAAATTCAAATTCGGCAAACTGGGTTTATGCCAACTGGAATTTCATGTTTTCGGTGAACTGGATTCAGCAAAATGGGTTTTCGGCAAAGTGGGATAAATTTGGCAAACCGGGTTTCGACAAACTACATTTTTGACCTGTTAAGAGCCATTGTTTTACAGGCTATAGTGAGGCTCCTGCCTTGCAAGGAATTTCTAAACACTTGCAAGGAATTTCTTACATCCTGTAAGGCCCGGAGGAAGGCTTAGAAAATTTAGTAAATCAAGGATTCCGTATACAAGCAAGTCTCATGCACTAGAGATGTTCCTCAACAGTCAGCAGTTTGACTTTATTTCCATTATTGAAACATGGTTGACTTTGGATACTGTTCTCCCGGTGAGTACGCCTTCAACTCATGTCGTTTTTCACAGTTTGTTGTAACAGGGGAGGTGGTATACCAACTGAATGAAACGTAAATCTTCTTGTGCTAATGTTTTCATAAATAATGGAACACAAATAGAACATCGGGGAGATAATTAAGTGTTTTCAAAAGGTTTTTTTTTTAACATCCATTACCTTGTTTATATCCACTACCACCCTTATCTAATGTTTATTTTTCTGTTGAGCAGGTCACTAGCATGCTGCAGAAACCCAGATAACCTCTCTCCAAGGCTTCTCCAGCTTTGCACTCCAACTTTTTCTCCAGTTCTTTGTGAGTTGTTTAATATTTCCCGGTAGCGTGCCTAAGGGTTGGAAGAGGGCACATGTCACTCCTATCTTTAAGAAAGGAGTAACTACTAATTTTAACTACCGCCCAGTGGCTCTAACATCTGTTGTGGGTAAAATACCGGAGAGGCTCATGGTACAAGTACTTCTGCAGCATGCTACCGATAATTGTTTACTCACCAAGAACCAACATGAATTTATACGCAACTTGCAACTATCATTCATGACTGGTCCTATTTATTTTGGATCAAAGATCCCCACCACTCACTGATGCCATTTTTTTTAGATATTTCAAAGGCCTCTGACCAGATGCCTCATGATATTCTGCGATGTTTCGCACTTGTGATCAAATAACACGCTGGCTCGCACTTTGGCAACACTCTTTGGCAGTCAACTCGAACCCACCCTTGGAAACTCAGCCCCATAAAAAAATGTACACTTCCTAGACCATGCAGTCCTCAAAATAAAAATTGTAACCTTTGGTAATCAACTACATTTTCCACATACATAGAAATTTTTGAAACTTTATTTAAAAAAACCTAAACCATAGTTCACCACTATAGACACTGGACAAAAATGAAAAATTACGACTTTGTTACCCAAAGAGAAGTGTTCTAATACAGACAATGGTCGTGTCTCATATTATTTGTTATATTTTTATTATTCATTATTTTCACTTGACTCGCATAAATAATTTTGTTCGAAGAACATTTATATGCAGTTGTACTTCGCAGCACTTCACTTGCAATTTGCAATTTCTAGTATATTTATTGATTTGTGATGAAGCTTTTCAACTCTATGTTTCAATAAAAACTTTTACTTGTACTTTTCATGTTTCATACTTTACTGTTCATGACCTAGTAAAATTAAGCATTTTGTAATCAATTAAGTAAGTCCTCTAATCTGTTAAAGGGATATAGCTTCGAGGGGGGGGGGGAGGTTTTCCCCGGTCCCTCCACCGGGGCTGCCCCTGGACCCCATCCAATGGGCCTGAGCCTGTGTAGCAAAGCTGCCCTGGGCCCACAGCCTCTCTCCACAGCCCTGATTATTATGATAGTATGTGTTTGATCCAATCCAACCAATTACTAAGGGGTAATATTATGAAACACCTACATGTAGTAGAAGCTTTGTTAGTGAATTCTCTACAGTCAATGTGTACTACATAGTATGATTTGCATGGCAAAACCATAAATGTTTGTTGTGGTTCTCATAGAGAACAGCCTAGCTCATCCAGCTGAACTGGAGGTAAATCATAATAATGCCAACTGTACCTTTTCTTAGCTGCTCTTGATGCTGTTGGTTTGATGACGAAGCCATATGTTCTGCACCACTTTGATCACCTTTATGAATTACACAAAAAAATGTCACTACACATTGATAAATCCAATCATGATTACAGATTTTAATTTTACTTTTAAAGATAGGTAAACAAACTGATTTTTTTTTTTATTGAAACATTGGGATCATTCCATAAATTAGGACCAGCCACAGTAACAAAAAATTGAAGTCTGACGAAGGGAACTGTGACAGAAGCACTTCTAAAATTATATGATGGTTTTTCTGAGATGTACAACTACTGTAAAGAGCCATTCTGGACCACCAAGCAGTGGTGGCTCTAGCAGAGATTCCCCTGGCATCCAACGCTGTGACGAGGTGGTCGGCATCAAAAAGAAAAAAAATTGATCACAATTGTGGCTGTATGCCACCCCCACGAGCTTACACATCCCCGCAGTGGTGGCGGCAGGTCTAATTTGGGCTATACTGTGCAAAGTCAAATAAAAATATTGACACTCCCAGAGGTTCTAGTCAGCCCCCTTGGTTGAGACTCCCCCACCCCACCCCCCAACCGTTGGACACATCGGACCCGTCGAAAAAGTGTGGAGTTGTCACAGCTGCATAGGTCCCAAGCTTTTCTTTTTCATAGTCTTCAGGTTTTGTATTTGAATATTTCTTTCTTGTTATTTTTATTTATTTTTCTGTTTTAATCCCTTATATTTATTATTGTATTACTTCTTTGATTTAACTCGTTTATTATTTTTTGCCTTTTATGTCAAAATCTCCTTTTCATTATTTTTAATTCGTATTTTGCGCAATATAAATGTATTACCTTTAACCTTTAATTACTATAGTATTACCTTATTATTCTATTTTATTATTATTTTTAATTGATTTATTTTATCATATACATTTTGTCATACTTATTTTATCATCTATATTTTCATATTCTGATTTAATTTTGTTTGATGCGAAATGAGAGGATACATTTTTTAGCATATTTTTAATTTCTTATTTATTCTTATGGCTGTTGCAATAATTGTCATATTCTACTTTTGGTTATTTTAATTTTAAGTGCTAATATTTGTATTAATGCTTTATATTTTATATTCTAATTCTAATTTATATTGGTAAAGATGTTTTTAGTAATTTGTTTTGTCACATGTTGAGGGCGTCTAATGATCACCTTCTGCTTTGATTACCCTCATTAAATATGGTTAGAAAAAAAAAAAATCAAACAAACATAGATCGTCGGACCGAAGAAAACCACACTGAGCTCTTACATTAAGTATAAGAAAATGAATTTTGTAATTGATACCTACAGAGTGTTAAATTCTCAATATATTTTTGGAAGTTTCCTTGAAAAGTATTTACAAAAGAAATTTCCATCTACTGAACGATCGGTGTCGCGTAGGCCTTTCCCCAACCGGCACTACACTGACGACAACTTCAATAGTAACAGGCTGCCGGCCGGCACCAAGTTAATGATTTTTTAAACACCAGAAACATAATTAAAACACGAAATAGAGCCTACCTCACTCTAAAACTACAGATACTGTATATTATCTGTACACGCCCAATTCATTTAGAAAATAACAGTAGAAGTAGGCCTAAGTAAAGTCCCCATGATTACTACGTTGTTTACGAAAACATGTCCATCCATCGTGCAGAACCACCCAAAATGGAAATTTCCTCCCTGGCAGTAGGCCTACTAAGCATGTGCGAGAGACTTAACAAGAAACATGGCAAGATGTGCAACCCGTGTCTGATTAAAAGAATTTTAAATGACCATAATTAAAAAGTAATTCACAAAAGAAAGCAATGCTTTGCTAAGATAATAGGCAAACAACTCAATAATCACTAAAGCCATCGCACATGTTTGTACCACAGAGGTATGGGCACCGAACAAGCTTGTCGGCTATAATAATTCTCTGCGGCTATTTCTAGCAGCAGCATGTGAACAGCATGCAGTGTGTTTTTAATAATAATATCATGTGGGAACATATAGTACTTGTGAGTACGTTTCTCAAAGATTCACTGTTACTAGGCAACTTGCTGTACCGACAACTTGGTATTACGACACCTATTTCAAGCAGTTTATTTCATTTATGACAAAGTAAAAGCATCAATGTATTAATTTTAATTTCTTATAAAATTGAACATTTTGAAAAATATTTTTTGATGCAAAAAATATAGAAAATGCAATAATTTAATATAAAAAAAAAGAAGAAATGTATGTTAATGGTAAGAACATAATATGTTCGTGTTCTTGGCTTGTGCATTGTTTGTGTGGTTTTAAATGACACACGTGTTGAATTTAGGCCTACATTCCTTTGCAAAAACTTGGGAGTGTGTATAAACAGAGAGATGCTATTTTTTACATCTCCTCGGTGTAAACAACAAATTACACGCAATATCGATCGCTTTTTAAATAATTATCAACCAAGTCATCACAATAAAATGAGACTCCAAAATAAGATGTATTTATGACAAATGCATTACCTATTTTAAGTATAATAGTCCAGCTAAAAAATCACCTTCACCATAATAGTCCAGCTAAAAAATCACCTTCACCATAACCTCCATGTACAATCTTTACTTCCACTTCGCTTTTTTTATTTCAAAGCACTTGATATCATTTATTTTATTGACATAAACTGTACATTGTCAGTATAAACAAAAAAATTACACAAACAACAAACATCACAAGAAGTTCAATAAATCTGAAAATAATTTTGATCTGATTAAAAGCATACCGTAGTATATTTTATATGGAAGGCCACGTTTATGATTTTTTTAACTCTTTAGTTTTTCCGAGATTTGCATGATTAAAAATAAATTTCATATTTAAGTAATTATAATGTATCAAATGCATTGTGATACTGTTAAATATATCTTAGCAAACGTATTATTTAACTAATAGGTTTTGTAGAGACGGGAACAGCGTATTTTTATTCCAGCCTCGTGACATCACTTCTCGAGGTAAACAATCGATGGTGATAAGCAGCTAAATACTGGTTATAATTGTTGTTTTTTTTACTCTATATAAAAGGCCTACATTTGAATTTCATTGAGGTGCTGTAGGAGCAATTATACCATGGTGAAGGTGACTTTCAACTTGACTATGTTTTTTTGTCAGTACAGACTGTACTACTGTTTTGGCTAGCTCCATAGATAAGGATATACCCATGGTAGTCCCTAGAGTAGCATACATCACATTTTAGACAGCTGGGCGACACCAAAAATTCATGGACTTTCCATTGTCTTACTATATGGTTTGTAGTTTTTTAGGGGTAGGGGGTATTTTTTGTCCTTTAGTTATGGCTTTAATATTTGTCAAAATAGAAAACCAATAAATAAGTCGTTCAGCTTGGGTAGGAAAATGCAAAAACGAACAGATTTCTGGAAATTCATGTTTGCCTGTTTACAAACTTTGACAGGTATAGCGCAACATACTAAAATACAGAGCCTACCATGATAGGTATCATATGGCAACCAGTCGAATGCCATGGTTCCCATTGATAATAAGAAGCAAAAAGAGTGATATCATCAGCGAAAGATATGACCTGCAGTGTGACACTAAAAATTAAGGATAGTAATGGCCCCAATGCTGAGTACTGTAACACACCACAGACCTAATATCCCTTGTCGATAATTTGCATGAACCCAGTGGCACTGCAAATCAAATCATTCTTTAATCATACTCACCACTTTTAAATATGCTTAGCAGGTTTGGCAAATTATCTTCTGAAGTAAAACCCCTTTCTTCAAGAAATCTAATTACTTTCCACTGACTGGAAGAAATGTTGATAGGAACCCCATATAACTGACAAACCTTCTGAAGACCTTGTGTTGAAAGGTCTTTCCCAGATGCAACCAGATGTTGACGATCTGCTGAAAACCAAGTGATCTTCACTTCTTTTGGATATGTATCATACTTCTCAATTATCTTCTTCAAATATCTTAATCCAGTTAGCTCAATTGTTTCAAACAAAACTGAAATGTCTGTTGGATTTAGAATGTCTGCTACTCTTAATATTTTGAATAAATCAAATGCAGATTCAGCTTCATCCAATTCTGTTTTAATATTTGCCAGATCTGTGTACAGAACCCTCAACATGTCTACATACTTTTCACCTTTCACGCCGATTGCATCAGATACTGTCACAAGCAGTTGATTAAAATCTATTTTAAAAAATAGTTTCTAAAAGATTAACTAAAATAAAACCCTTAAACTCTAAAATTCTGTTAAAAATTTAATAGAAAACTTCAGCCGAGTAGCGAGACTTGTTGATTGGGTGGGGTGGGGGGTGGAAATAGATCAAAACGTCCCAGGAATACCAGAGAGCATTCCTTGGAAGTAAAAACTCTCCCCGAACAACATTCTGGTTATTTCCTAGTCTAGTTTTTAGGGCCAGAACACGGATCACTCTTGAAAGTGAATATGTACTGTATCTATTCACCGTTGTATTTTGCATATAAGGCCTACATAAATTTAAAGGAATAAATATTTGTTGCTCATTTGTTGTTATTTTGTCCATACTCAATTATCACTTTGATTTTTACAGTGATTGGAATTCTTAAATGGCATAATTTTCAATAATGCAGTTCACGTTATAATGCATATATGATATGTATGTATATATATATTATAATATATATATATACACATACATATATACATTATAACATATATACATACTTATATATATATATATATATAAGTATATATATGTATTTATAAAAGTATGTATATATGTTATAATGTATATATATATATATATGTATATATATACACATACATATACGGAGATCTAAATGAAGAAACGATGTATTTCAGCAAGTATTAAAACATTTTAGTTTTATTTTAGGCCTTCTTCAAAATACCTATGCCACAGCAGTTGATTTTTTTTTTCTTTCAGGTATATATTTATTCAATCAGACATACAACAAAATAAATTCATTACAAAATTACTTAAAAAGAATTACATTCAAATATACAAATCTATATATAAAATTATTCATTATAAAAATTACTCATTACAAAATCATTTAAAAATTACAATTCTATATACAACATTATTCATTATAAATTTATTCATTCATTAACAAAGAACATTCGACAACAGTAACCTTTGGCAATAGAGATTGAATTGGAGGCTACTGGGTTAAAAAAAACATTACTGTACACAGGAACAACAAAAAAAATGCCAATAAAATTTATGTTTCTTCAAAATACCTATGCCTACAGCAGATGATTTTTTTGCCGTAAAACTAAAATAGTTTCATCCATGCCGACATTCCGGTCGGTTAGCGTGAGCCCTGACTGAACTCTGCAGAAACTTCACATCGATCTTCGCATCGCAATGTAAAACAAAATGTCGGAAAACTTTTCTTTGACGCATGCGCATTTGCATAAATGTCTACACACACATACACACTACACACAATAAAAAAACATAGGAAATAGCAAGAGTGATTACAATAGTTCCTATTGCATTACATGCATAGGAACTAAAAAATTAATCATCTAAAATTGTAAAATCTCTTCCAATGAGTACAATCAAAATACCAACGTAAATTTAATTTGCAGGATTTTAGATGTTAACCATGCTAGTTTGTGCAACAACATGTGGTTTAGTTTTTTCCACTTACAGAAATCTTCAAGGCCTAAATATGTAAGCACTAGTGCTTATGTGATTCATCTGATTTGAAATATTTTTTGTTTACATTTTGTTTTTGGGAGCTTAAAAAAAAAAAAAAAAGAAAAAGAAAAACAACTTTTTGTTAGCTTGCTTTTAATAAAAGATTTGTGTAACATTCAAATTCTCAATTTAAATTCATAAATTCTAAATTGTTAAAGAACTAAAGTAAAATAATGGGAAACCAGATGAAATAAAACTATTGGGATATTTAACAAGTAAAAAAGTTTGGACACAATTCTTAACCAGAGCCTTGCAGGCGTCAACGTTCCTATGCATGATACATGACTAAAAAAGTATATAGGCCCTATATATATATACGTGTATATATATACACGTACATATACACATATATATACGTATACATGTATATATATATACGCGCGCGTACATATATACGCGTGTACATATATACGCATGTATATTATACGTATATACATACGTATACATACACGTGTATATACGTATATATACGTAATACATATATATTATATAATATATATTATAT
>NW_022700553.1:619900-628457 GCF_011630105.1 Anneissia japonica
GACGCATGCGCATTTGCATAAATGTCTACACACATACGCACACACATACTACACACAATAAAAAACAAAAGAAATGTGACAGAGTGATTACAATAGTTCCTATTGCATTACATGCATAGGAACTAAAATTCACATCGTACATGCATCTGGTACAGTTTTTAAAATTAAAAATGTATCATATTTCACTAACCTAAATTTACATTACTGTCTCTCAAACGTTGAGTAAATGATGGCATGTTATCTTCTGTTAAAACTGATGATATATATTCAAGATGTTGAATCAATTTCCATGGATTAAAAGAAACCTTGACTCCATATAATTGGCAAAGATTCTGGACATCTTCAACTGAAAAGCCTCTTCCTAAAGCAACAATACGTTGACGATGTGCTGAAAACCAAGTGACCTTCACTTCTTTCGGATATGTCTCATACTTCTCAATTATTTCCTTCAAATATCTCAATCCAGTTAGTTCAATTGTTTCAAACAAAACTGAAATGTCTGCTGGCTTCAGAATGCCTGGTGCTATTAACAAGTCGAATAAAGTAATTGCAGATTCAGCTTTCTCCAATTCTGCTTTACCAACTGGAAGATCTGTGTACAAAACCCTCAACATATCTATGTACTCTTTCTTGCTGATTGCATGAGAAAGTTTCACCAGCATTTGACGAAACTCTGTGAAAAAATAATTTGACTATATACCAATGACAATATACAATATTTACTAGGGCCATAGCCAGGGTTGCAATATGAGAATGGGGGTTAGCATAGATTGTGGTTAAAATATACTGTCAAGGTTTAAAATTCCCCTTAAGTTTTATATTCAGTGCCACTACAAATGCTATAAGCGCCACTCTCGAATAAGCACCAAACTGAAGCCTCCAAAAATGTTATAAGCGCTGTGGCAAAAGGATTTATGATACACAAATTATTTTTTGTACTTTACCTGAGTCCTTCATCTTTCTTGTGTGTTCTTCTCTCCAACTGTTTACTTCACAAGTTTTCATACTAAAAAAATGTTATTAAGATATTTGTTAATTTCATAATATTATCATCATTACCTGTTCCCATTGTACTGTACCAATAATGGTATACTCAATGAATGCATTAAATAACAAATGGAACAAATCATCAGTGCTTCGACAACTGGTTTTATTCAACAGAATATTTTGGCATAATACTACAAAGAATTGGTAAACCTGAAGAGGGGACCTGCTCCTGAAAATTTGGTTCTTAATAAAATCTATGCTTCAAAGTACAGTAGTCATCTTCCGAAGTAGTCTAATATATATTATTAATTGATTATATTTATTTAAATGGTTTATTCTTTTTTTTATTTAAACTTACCTATTATTAATTTCCATTTTAGTCAATTTTGATACATGCTTAATCATTTATTTTGGTTAAAATTATTAATTTATATTATTAGTCTAGTTCGGTTTAGAAACAAGAAGCTTATTTAATTGTGCCTTGAAGCTGTCGGTTTTGTTTATGGTGACAATACTTTCTGCAGTGTGTTCCATTTTTTAAAGCTTCTAAGGAAAACACTATACAGTGTAATTGTAAATATCAATGTGAGGGATGTCTGGTCTGAAGGCTTTAGTTTAGAGTTGTATTGGCGAGTGAGTCTTAAAGGACAAGATAATCATCTGCCTTATGGACCCTACATTTCAGGAAAGAAAAGCCCTCAACCCAGAGCAGTGTTTACTGTCCACAAGTTTTAAATGGCATGGACGATTCTTTGAGCAGACATAAAGCACGGCCATGGGATAACCTTTATCCCCATAGTCATTGCCAACATCTTCCTTGAAGAATTTGAACAGCTAGCTCTTCATTCTGCCACCCGACAACCAAAACTTTGAATCCGATATGTCAACAACACATTCATAATTTGGCAGCACAGTAAGGTGTACCTAGATGGTTTTCTAGATCACCTGAATTCTCAGGTTTTGGTTGTCCATGTTTATTCGGACAAACGAACACATTTCCCGCCATACTGGAAACCATGTCATTGCTTTGGCTTTCCTTTCATCAAGATATTATAAACAATGCCACAGTCCTTGCTTTCTAGCCATGCCCACCCTCAATTCGTCACTGTTTTCACGAAGAGACACAAACTTAAATTTCGACCAAAACAGCGTTTTGAGAAAAACGTGTTTGAAGTAGACTACAGTACAGTAGTTCATAAAACCATGAATTTCACTATCAAGATTAGGGGGAGTGGAATGTTAGAAGCAATCCACATAGCCAGATATCCTAATTAATCCCTTCTGGTCACCCTAAGCCCTCCCTGTTGACACTTGATTTTACTCCTTGTATACAAATGGCGGCCATTTTTCAAAATGGCCGCCAAATTTATCTAAAATGTGCATAAAATTGAAACTAAATAAGCTACAGATATGATTTTGGTGTCTAAACTCAAAATTTATAGACAGGCAACAAACTAGACATATAAAAACTACTGTCACTCAAGCCAGAATGGAACATAATTAAAAAATAGGTGTTTATTTGTTTAAAATTATCGCAAAATATACTTACTTAAAATGCAGGCCTACATAAAATAAGAACGAGTAGGCCTATAGGGTAATTCCATGTCAAATCAACCAAAAAAAAAACCTCAATCTCTCGGATTTTGTTCAAATTTTTGTATGTTGTTGAGGCCCATGAGAAACGATCAGAAATGAAAAATTTTTTCTCTAGGCCTCCTAATTAGCGACTGACAAACTTTTGGCTAATTAGCGATACCTTGCGTGTTTAACCGACCATATCTCGAAAAGTATGGCACCTACAGAGCTGATTTTGGTGTCATTTTAAAGCTATTGAGTAGCTCTATAACTTTATTAATAAGTCCTCAATTCAAATATAAAAAAGTTATGACAGGTTGTAAAGTTCAAAGTTGAATAAAAAAAATATATATCTTCTTTTTTTTTTTTTGAAATTCATGTTAGAGATACCTAATGATGTAAAGAAGCTTCCTTATAAGTTTGGTGATGGGCGCTCCAAAAGTTCCTGAACAGTGAGCAATTATATATATATATGACATGTCCTTTCGAAATAGCACTTTTTGTACATTAACAGAGTAATGTGTGCTAATATGTGTATACTCAATGTGCTACCCATTTCAAATAGTGTGCTAGCCATTTGAAACAATGTGCTACCCATTTCAAATAGTGTGCTAGCCATTTGAAACAATGTGCTACCCATTTCAAATAGTGTGCTAGCCATTTGAAACAATGTGCTACCCATTTCAAATAGTGTGCTAGCCATTTGAAACAATGTGCTACCCATTTCAAATAGTGTGCTAGCCATTTGAAACAATGTGCTACCCATTTCAAATAGTGTGCTAGCCATTTGAAACAATGTGCTACCCATTTCAAATAGTGTGCTAGCCATTTGAAACAATGTGCTACCCATTTCAAATAGTGTGCTAGCCATTTGAAACAATGTGCTACCCATTTCAAATAGTGTGCTAGCCATTTGAAACAATGTGCTACCCATTTCAAATAGTGTGCTAGCCATTTGAAACAATGTGCTACCCATTTCAAATAGTGTGCTAGCCATTTGAAACAATGTGCTACCCATTTCAAATAGTGTGCTAGCCATTTGAAACAATGTGCTACCCATTTCAAATAGTGTGCTAGCCATTTGAAACAATGTGCTACCCATTTCAAATAGTGTGCTAGCCATTTGAAACAATGTGCTACCCATTTCAAATAGTGTGCTAGCCATTTGAAACAATGTGCTACCCATTTCAAATAGTGTGCTAGCCATTTGAAACAATGTGCTACCCATTTCAAATAGTGTGCTAGCCATTTGAAACAATGTGCTACCCATTTCAAATAGTGTGCTAGCCATTTGAAACAATGTGCTACCCATTTCAAATAGTGTGCTAGCCATTTGAAACAATGTGCTACCCATTTCAAATAGTGTGCTAGCCATTTGAAACAATGTGCTACCCATTTCAAATAGTGTGCTAGCCATTTGAAACAATGTGCTACCCATTTCAAATAGTGTGCTAGCCATTTGAAACAATGTGCTACCCATTTCAAATAGTGTGCTAGCCATTTGAAACAATGTGCTACCCATTTCAAATAGTGTGCTAGCCATTTGAAACAATGTGCTACCCATTTCAAATAGTGTGCTAGCCATTTGAAACAATGTGCTACCCATTTCAAATAGTGTGCTAGCCATTTGAAACAATGTGCTACCCATTTCAAATAGTGTGCTAGCCATTTGAAACAATGTGCTACCCATTTCAAATAGTGTGCTAGCCATTTGAAACAATGTGCTACCCATTTCAAATAGTGTGCTAGCCATTTGAAACAATGTGCTACCCATTTCAAATAGTGTGCTAGCCATTTGAAACAATGTGCTACCCATTTCAAATAGTGTGCTAGCCATTTGAAACAATGTGCTACCCATTTCAAATAGTGTGCTAGCCATTTGAAACAATGTGCTACCCATTTCAAATAGTGTGCTAGCCATTTGAAACAATGTGCTACCCATTTCAAATAGTGTGCTAGCCATTTGAAACAATGTGCTACCCATTTCAAATAGTGTGCTAGCCATTTGAAACAATGTGCTACCCATTTCAAATAGTGTGCTAGCCATTTGAAACAATGTGCTACCCATTTCAAATAGTGTGCTAGCCATTTGAAACAATGTGCTACCCATTTCAAATAGTGTGCTAGCCATTTGAAACAATGTGCTACCCATTTCAAATAGTGTGCTAGCCATTTGAAACAATGTGCTACCCATTTCAAATAGTGTGCTAGCCATTTGAAACAATGTGCTACCCATTTCAAATAGTGTGCTAGCCATTTGAAACAATGTGCTACCCATTTCAAATAGTGTGCTAGCCATTTGAAACAATGTGCTACCCATTTCAAATAGTGTGCTAGCCATTTGAAACAATGTGCTACCCATTTCAAATAGTGTGCTAGCCATTTGAAACAATGTGCTACCCATTTCAAATAGTGTGCTAGCCATTTGAAACAATGTGCTACCCATTTCAAATAGTGTGCTAGCCATTTGAAACAATGTGCTACCCATTTCAAATAGTGTGCTAGCCATTTGAAACAATGTGCTACCCATTTCAAATAGTGTGCTAGCCATTTGAAACAATGTGCTACCCATTTCAAATAGTGTGCTAGCCATTTGAAACAATGTGCTACCCATTTCAAATAGTGTGCTAGCCATTTGAAACAATGTGCTACCCATTTCAAATAGTGTGCTAGCCATTTGAAACAATGTGCTACCCATTTCAAATAGTGTGCTAGCCATTTGAAACAATGTGCTACCCATTTCAAATAGTGTGCTAGCCATTTGAAACAATGTGCTACCCATTTCAAATAGTGTGCTAGCCATTTGAAACAATGTGCTACCCATTTCAAATAGTGTGCTAGCCATTTGAAACAATGTGCTACCCATTTCAAATAGTGTGCTAGCCATTTGAAACAATGTGCTACCCATTTCAAATAGTGTGCTAGCCATTTGAAACAATGTGCTACCCATTTCAAATAGTGTGCTAGCCATTTGAAACAATGTGCTACCCATTTCAAATAGTGTGCTAGCCATTTGAAACAATGTGCTACCCATTTCAAATAGTGTGCTAGCCATTTGAAACAATGTGCTACCCATTTCAAATAGTGTGCTAGCCATTTGAAACAATGTGCTACCCATTTCAAATAGTGTGCTAGCCATTTGAAACAATGTGCTACCCATTTCAAATAGTGTGCTAGCCATTTGAAACAATGTGCTACCCATTTCAAATAGTGTGCTAGCCATTTGAAACAATGTGCTACCCATTTCAAATAGTGTGCTAGCCATTTGAAACAATGTGCTACCCATTTCAAATAGTGTGCTAGCCATTTGAAACAATGTGCTACCCATTTCAAATAGTGTGCTAGCCATTTGAAACAATGTGCTACCCATTTCAAATAGTGTGCTAGCCATTTGAAACAATGTGCTACCCATTTCAAATAGTGTGCTAGCCATTTGAAACAATGTGCTACCCATTTCAAATAGTGTGCTAGCCATTTGAAACAATGTGCTACCCATTTCAAATAGCTGTCTCTTATACACATCTAGATGTGTATAAGAAAACACTGACATTAGTCACAGTGATTAAGTTCGCTTTAGTGTTTCCATCCAGCTCACCCAGTTGATTTTATGTGTTTTGTCTGTTTTAATTGGAAATAAAAGAATAAGAATAAGAATAAGAATAAGAACAACATTATTCATATTTACAGCGATATAATATAAAGTCACATGACACAAAGGTCAAAAAATCAAACTTATCAAAAGTTGTCATGTTTGGTATCATTTGAAAGCTCTGCCAATGATGAGTTATGTTTTCCAGTATATACATATCAGAAACTGTGTAGTTTTTCATATATTGTCCTGTAAATCTAATTATCAAATAGAACAAAATCACACTCTTTGGCGGATTTATTAGAAGAGGGTCAGTCCAACTACGACCCATCATTTTACTATGAATTTTGACCTGATATGTACACCTATATGCTTTCTGGGGAAATGCTTAGTTCCTCCGAGTCCAAATGAACCCAGGATAGGCCAGGGGCCCCACTCTTACTTCATGGTGGCCAAGGCAAATAGAGGATGTTGTGTTTTCCTACTTAGGGAGCGTCGCCAAATTATCCTACCGCGGTAAGCCTTAATCTACCGCACCGCGGTAGACACAAGGCTGTATATGCAGAAAATTTGCATATCACATTGCATACAAGTCTACCGCGGTAGATAGAAACTGCCTTAGGGCCAACTGTGTAGAGTGTAACCTTAGAACCAAGGACATCAACCTATTAACCTAGTTCTTTAGTAAACAGATTGTGATTAAATAATTACTGAAGTGTGCTCATGACATGATATCGACATATCAAAAGTTAACCTCTTGTTTACGACAACACACGCCCGCGATTTCCTTGTGCATGAACACAACGAAAAACGCTTGCGGAGCTTTGGAGAAATGGCGATGTATTTGTACCCTACAATTTATTGGCTATCTAAAACTATATTCCGGTGAAGAAATAAGACTTTTCTCGAGCACTAAAGAGAAGGGATCATTTCGGTCGCGCCTTCTTTTTGGTCGCGCCGTATTGTTCTGCATTTCGATCGCGATAAACTGCCTCTAAGTAATGCCGATATACGCATTAGTGCTTTATGTTTGGAAAGTAATTTTTAAAGGGTTGTGTATTTTTAAAGTTTGTTTGGTGCGTGTGTTTCGGACTGGGTATTAATTAATTTATTTTGTATTTTTGTTTTTACGATGCTTGACTATCATTCTTTGTATCTTATTCTTTGTATTTTTTTTTTAGTATGATTCAGTGTTTGAAGTTTTTTACAATTGTTATTAATTACAAGTAATTTGAATATAATTTACCGTGTTCTTTTTCTTCTTACAGATTCAGAAGTAAAAAGTCAAGTACATATTTTTATTTATCAATTTCTGAATTATTCATAATAACGGCCGAGGAATGTTGTTACGATTATGATTTAATTTGTTTAATCAAATATACTTTTATATCAGAATATTAAAATATATTATTTTTACATTCCATTTAAACTATAGTATTTTACAATTCATGTATTTTTTTTTATAAATATGATCATCAGATTGATGACTCAAAGTTAATGGTGACATGAAGTAGGTGAACGCACTTGAACACCTTCACAGCGTCTGACCTACTTCTCTCTTTGCAGTGTAACGCGGACATTCCTGAAGGCGGCGTACAAAGAATATGCCTTCTCACCCTCATGAGCACCTTGGGAACCTTGGTTGTGGGAAAGTTTCTTTCCGATTTTATGGTTAGTTACTAGGCAACTAGTACAGGAGGCCTTGAAGTACTGTAGTGAATTTTTCTAGTAGCTTTATAAAGAAGCCCGCCCGTTTAATGGCTATTAGCATGTATTTAAAATTATATATTAAAACTGCATTTTACTGTGTATTTTATAAACAAAATTTTTATGAATAAAAATGGACATAAAACAAGCAAGAAAATACAAACCTTGTGCTGCTTCACCTCAAAGAGTACCATGGGAATCTAGTTTGTGGGAAATTAAATTATAGCGCAACTACAGAATAGGACTAGAAAGAGTAATTTTGTCGGGCTTATGAATATAAAAGAAGCCTGAAATGGGCCATTAAAATGTACGGTGTTTAATTATAAATTTATTGAAAATTTTATGTGCAGTATCGGCAGCCCATATTCGATCTACATAATTATATTTTTCGACATCTTTCACAGTCGCTATGAGGCCTATCTTTGATGTACTTTTTCGGAGATTTTAAAGAGGTTGCCCGGTATCAACATTCCATTGAACGATCATTGAACGAGGTAATACCAAATTAAACACATGTGCTAACCACTTAAAAGTACTAAAAGTGGTACGCATTATAGTGTGCTACCTAAATCGCGTGTTACCCATTTGAAACAATGTGCTACCCATTTGAAAGTGTGCAGCCCATTTGATTTAATGTACTGCGCATTTGGAATCATGTGCTACCCATTTCAAATAGTGTGCTACCTATTTGAAATCATG
>NW_022700553.1:628597-629860 GCF_011630105.1 Anneissia japonica
TATGTACAATTCACTCTTCTGTACTAGGGTTGCCTCCCCACCCTGGCCTATCAAATGACAACGTTAATCCGGGTCTGTTTAAAAAAAAAAGAAGGAACGCAAGCCGATTTCACGTATCATCAGTTAAGTGCGGTCTTTTTGATGATTCCAAGCCGTTATAACATACATAAAGCCGATGATAGTGCAGTCGAAGTACAGTACTACATCAGTTCAGATAGCCAACCCTCTCTTTAGTTATAACTTTATTTTACATTGACGAGTTAAATATGAATGCCTCTGATGCTATTATACATGCAGTTATTTTAAAGAAATTTGTACCTGGAAAAAAGCGTTTTTATTAAAAAAATTACCCACACATAACTAGACCAAAAACGCGGGAGTCTATTCACCTCGTTTGAAGAATGAAACCGGGTTCGAGGAAAGTAAAGAAGGATACATTCTATTACTACGTTCGCGAGGCTGTCGTGATGACCATAGATGAAAGTTGTGTTACCAATAAGGGAAAGGGAGAATCGGACAAGGAACCTGTTCTTATAAAGGAAACCGTACTGAAGGATGACATTAAAACAGCGTTATATGAGGAACGAGTGAAATGAATGAGGGAAGAAAAAAGAGCACAATCTTTGAAAATTAGACTAGAGAAAGAACTGGAGATGCGATGCAAAGCCATCCAAGACTTGGCCAAAATAAAACCAAGCTCTTCTAATCACATTCCGCACATCGATTATCACTATTTATTTAATTTAAACACTAGGATTGGGAGTGGAACTTTCGGACGTGTGCACTTATATCGCTATCGAAATGATAATGTAGCCGTGAAGGTGTTTAAAAAATGTTGAGGGACTCAGTGATGAAAAGCTAAGAGCAATGGTATTCCGAGAAGCAAAAATGATGCTTTCTGTTACCCCTCATCCAAACAGTAAAATTGTTAGGATATATGTTTGTTCCTACAGCCAATAGTATATCATCAATCTGATGATCATATTTATAAAAAAAAAAATACATGAATTGTAAAATATTATAGTTTAAATGGAATTACAAATAATATATTTTAATATTCTGATATAAAAGCATGTTTGATTAAACAAATTAACTCATAATCGTAACAAAATTCTTAGGCCTTTATTATGAATAATTCATAAATTGATAAATACAAATAATATGTACTTGATTTTCACTTCTGAATCTGTAAGAAAAAAAAAGAACACGGTAAAATTATATTCAAATTACTTGTAATATAACAAATGTAAAAAACTTAAACAC
>NW_022700553.1:629969-630565 GCF_011630105.1 Anneissia japonica
TTAATACTTACGTTGATGTTTGCAGTGAATAAGCCCACAACATACCCATTCATTCAGAATGAGTGTGCACGTCTTTGAAAAAAAAGGTTATAACACACAAAAGAAAGCAAACATAAAGGCTATAGCAACAACAAAATTATTTATTATGATGATCAATGACTGAATTAAAATGAAAAGTAAGAAGTGAACGTTCAAAAAAAGCTCCATCTCGCTAAAATAAAGCCGAACAACTCCTACCACTGAAACCATGGCACATGTTTGTATGCTGAACAAGGCAGTCGGCTCGTCCTTGCGAAGCAGCAGCGCGTATACATTCCTGAAGGCGGCGTTCAAAGAATCAGATCAGACACTAGCACGTCTACATTCCTGCGTTGTTAGCGGCGTTTAAAGATGTGACTGACCTTGTGTCTGCTTTCCCCATGTTTCTCCCGATCGTGGGAACGTTTCTCACTGAATTCACTGTTACTGGGCAATTTGCAGTAATGCCAACTGGTGGTATACTGAGTATGCCTATTTCAAACAGTTTTCTTCCGTTCATGAAAAAGTAACAGTATAATTATTCAAGTTTGTGTACTAGGCCTAGGCAGTATTATTAG
>NW_022700553.1:630623-636605 GCF_011630105.1 Anneissia japonica
AGGTAGGTCTAGGCCTACTGTTTGTATTACTGTGTAGGAGGCCGTTGGCGTTATATGTAAGTATTTTCCCTTTACTATTTCTTATCTAGGCCTATTGCATCTCCTTAATTTTTGATTATTTATTCTTTAGCTTCTTTTAATCAAAGTTCTTTAAAATTTATTTCATTTCTGGCCTAGGCTAGTATTTCTGAGCTACCGCGGTATTTCGCGGTAACTTTCCCAGCTGACTGAGCTACATAGAGTAATTGGAAAAACCTTGCCTTGGGCGTTGGATAATTAATACTCCATGCTCGCGGTAGTCAAGACACGCTCCATTGAGTAAATCTTGCTATAGCTCATTACCGCAGTTAGCCTTGCTACCGCAGGAAAATCTCCTTTACCGCGGTAGGATAATTTGGCGACGCTCCCTTATTGATGATTCTACATACATGAACAATGGTACCGCATGTTATGTGCTATATACTATATTTGATTGGCTGATTGATTTGTTATAACATTAACAGGCATGGTCCTCCCAGTGGTGCAACGACGAGTCATGGGTCCCGGGCCGAAACAATTTTAGGAGCACCATGCATTTCAGTAAAATATTTTTGCTCCCGAAATGACACCAGGATGGGTAATCCCCCTAGAGACAAGTTTTAAGGATGAAAAGACTTAATAATATCTGTCTCTTATACACATCTAGATGTGTATAAGAGACAGATGCATATGCATGTGCATTTCTTAGCTTTGCCAATATAAATAAGTATTATCAAATAATCATTTAATCAATCGTTTCAGGGTGATTCAAGGAGACACGGGTCTATCCCAACCCCCAAAAAATAAAGAAGAAAGAGAGAAGAAAGACCAGAAAGAAGGGAGCATGACGTCACTGTAGGCTTACTCCAAAACAACCTATTTTTTTTTTAATGTCTGTTGTCTCAACCATTTCTAAACAAAATTCTTTCTCTATATCTGTCCCTTATGGGTGGATATATATATTCGTTGTAAACACCAAGGATAACCCACAAAAGTTGGAAGAATACTTGTTTCCAGTGAGGTCCTTCTGGTGGTGATTGGGCACCACCGGCAGAGGCCTAACGATGCGCCCGGGGCCCTGTGGCTTTCTGAGACTGGGGGCGCCTTTTTGATCCGGTCACCACTTTGATTGTGGGAATTTAAATTTGCTCGTTTTTCTAATATTTGGCATTGTATTATAGCTTTTAACAACGAAATAAATTATATATCAGTTGCAGATTTAAGTATTCAAAATAGAGGGAATGTGGATAGGGAGGGACTTTCACACACTATGCCACCTCAGCCCCAGCATAGTTGGGGCTAAGGTAAGATCATTTATGAATACAGCACCTCAAAGTTGCCGGAAATGGCACTCATAGATTAAAAATGCGAGTATAAGGCCAAGTAAAAAAAATAATTGGTTAGCATCCTTTTGGTATCAAATTTCATGGTAGGGAGGGAGGTTTTTTTTTTTTTCTTTTTTTTTCCCGTAGAACATGAAAAACCAGCATCGGAAGGAAAATTAGCAAAACAAAGAAGAGGAAAACAACAGACGGCAAAATTGGATACAAGAAATCATGTAATTCATCTATATCAAGCAGATAAGCTTTGCCTATATGAATAACAGTCATATTGAAATCCTATGAAGTTTTAAAACATGCAACATTGTATATGTTTACAGAACTGATGATATCGATAACAGGTTTAAAGCATTCCATCCTAAGTGGCAAGTGTAATTGATGTTGGATGAATTAAAAATAAAAATAACAACAGCAAAATAAGAAGATTGAAGTTTGTCATAGTCGTATAATAATTCATTGTCCCTTCATAAACAGAAACGTAATTTTTGAACTGGCATTTTGTACAATTGATTACTATTTGTGATTGTTTATGTGATTGAGTATGTACATATAGTGATAATACTCAATAGTGAATACTGTTAATGAGTTTGACTAGTATCACGTGCTATGTTTATGCTGATAAACACTTTGACATCTAGTTGGACCAGCTGTTTGGAAACATCACGTCACTGTACCAGCATGTGAATATTCCATGCTTTGTGTTTAAGTTTGTGTTTGCTGGACATTAATTATAACTGGACCATACTGGGTTTGTTGGAACAACAAAACAGTCATCATTGATGACATGCAGGAGTTTCGCCAGAAAAACAAAATAGACGGCCTATTTTGTTTTTCCAAAATGGAAGCCAGTGGGCGTGGCACTGAGCCGATGGCAGGCCACGCCCATCGTTAGTAATTCCCATCGATTATTGGTACGAAAACGTACATTCAATCAATAAATGTTGTTTTTATCAAACGTAAATATGATTTACCTTTAGTTTAATGTAACATTCGATAGATTTGAAGAATATATAAAGAATTTGCTAAAGGTAGACCAGGCCCAATTAGGCTAAGCCGAGCTGATTAGGCCAAGCCGTCCAAGCCGTCACGGTAAAAGTTGCCTTCCTAAATAATTGTAGTAGGCAGTCCAAAAGACGGCCGGACGGCTCGCTCGCTAATATACGCATGCACTATCTCGCCACTATATTTCCAGTAATAATTTATCTATGCTGTCCTACCTATGAAAATTTATCTTTAAAATTTTATTTCGTGAAATATTGCACACAGGTAAGAAGTGAACATGCCACAGTTTTAAACTGATGGGCGCAGTTTGTTGTCTTCTCTCCGGTCACCGCAGCACAGAGCGGTTCCTCCTTGTTTCTCTTTCGCACTGCTGTGGATGTCTACTTCCAAAGTGATGGAAATACAACGCGCTGATTGGCCGACTTGGCTTTTCTGCACAAAGCATGAGACGTAAGCATCGGATCGGAGTTTAGTTTGCTAATATAAACCTAATCCCGAGTAAATCTTAATGCTTTGCATCGGCTGTACCGTGTATACAAATACACTCTTTTTATACTACTACTATAAAACTAGGCCTTTTCTAGATAGAAGCAAAGACTAGGCCTAGACGGGACGATGATGGAATGGAACTGCAGGGATAAGCCCAGTCGGCTGGCGTTCGGACAGATGGTAAACAAGCCTAGGCCTATATAAATTGCCTTCGGGAGATGGAGTTTTTGAGTGTTTTGTAAAAATAAAAAATAAAAAAAGTAAAAAAAAAAAAAAAAAAAAAAATTCAGGTCGGGGGCTTTTCTGACGGTCGGGCGGGGATGCTAACCAATTGTTTTATTTTACGTGGCCTAATTTCCATTTTAAAAACAATTGGAAAATTTAAGGGGCCTCAGGCCTACAGGGGCTCCCATTAAACCTTCACGGGATATGATGTCTTACAGTCGATCTCAGAGACACATTATACTGTTATGTATCAACAAAGCCCTTTTGGGTAAGGGTGCCCGAGCAAGGACCCTAGTGACGGGGGCCCTGCGGACCACCGCATAAGAGCATAGCCGTTAAACCACTGTACATCGGGAAACAGTTTCCTATACTCATTTCCAATTAGTATACTGCGTTCTTTTACGTGCACTCAGGCCATAATGCACACAGGACCAACAGGTTAAATGTCTCATCCGAAAGACGGTGCGCTATCGTAACTTGCATTTCAGCCCTCCAACTGAAATACAAGCCAGAGCAGTGATGGGAATTCAATACACACATATTGTACAATAAGCCTACGACTTCTGGATTACTTTTTCTTCAGGCTATCTAATAGGCTTGAAAATATCAATATAAAGACGTTTGAGTAACAAAATTCGTTGATCGTTTTTAATAAAGTGTCACTTTAATACCAAAAAATATGTTGCTCTGAAACATGATAAGGCCAATCTAAATAAAATGACCCGATCGTCCTTTAAGGTCCAATTGATGATGTTGCAGGCATTTATCATCCGAATATCCGAATTATTAGTAGGCCTTTAATGTATACATTATTTTAATCGATTCAACACGCTGTGTATAATATTTAATAATAGGCCTACTATGATAGATAACCTTGTATTTTATTCTTTATTTACTGACATGATTAAAGTCGGAGGCGGATTTTAAGGTGGGTAGTTAAGCAGCCGTCCGGGGCTCATACATTTTTGAAAAAATTAAAAAAAAATATTTTGTCAAAAGCGGTTGTATCATTAGATTGCTCGGTAGTAGTAACTAGAGATACTATGTTCAATAGAACATGAACCCAGTCATTTTTTAAGAGATAACCACTGCGACCTTTAATCTCAACATGTGAACACCCCATGTTTGGTAGAAGTCTGTCTAATGCAATTGGTCCAATCGTTAGTCACTAGGAATACTTGATAATTTTCACTATAGTGACCCTTGTGAATTTTTACCTATAGATGAAGAGTAGTTTTTCATGTTTAGAAGGTCCTAAGGATCATTCCTGGTAAATTTGAGCTCGATTGGGCTATTTTGAACCCTATGTAACCACTGATGCCAGACAGGGGTGTAGGAGGTGTCACTTGTTCTTAATGGTCAAATTTGATTGAATTCGGTTCAATCGTTTGCCATTAAAGACAAGCCAAGACAAGTGGTAAAGTCAAGCCATTGGGAGCCGTAAAATGGTAAAAAAATCATTTAAATCCAACATTTCCTTATTGTTTGTTATTGTTTTAACATTGAAAATGGGAAAATAACAGCATATCATGAGCATATAATTGTGCTGACCTGGGAGGTATTTTACCAAGGGACCACAAAATGCAAGCCAACTCCGACTCTACAGGCCTAGTTAGGCAAAGAAGTTTAGCCGTGGCTTCATAAAGAGGTGGCTAGGACATACAGTAGGTCTGACAAAGTGTAGAATTCCTCTCCAAACCTTTGAAAGTTAAAATAGTTATACCTGGTTAGAACATTTTGCATAAAAATTATAGCTGGCAGGGGCAGATTTAGGGGAGGGGAAGGGGCACGCCGGGTCGTAACCCACCCCTCCTTTTGGAAAGTTAAAAAAAAAGGAAGAAAGAAATGATTGATTGCCCAAAATGCCTTAGAGGTTATTTATATGCTGCTAGAAAAAAAAAAATTCCTGGACCCCCCACCCCCAAGGTAGTGTTTTCTGTCGATTGGGTCCCCTTTTGGACATCTCTTGATCCACCCCTGGCTTGGGAACTACAGTAATTATACACATCAAATTCACAGTCAGCATCAAATATTCAACCTACAGTATATTTATTTCATGATGATGATCTTTCTCTATTTGTATGTCAATGATTATATCAACATACACACTATCAAGATATAAAGTAAACTAGAGATACTGAAACCGAAAGGTACACTGATTAATCTCAGATAAGAAAGTATAATACATACTTCAAGTATTGAAATACACGCCATCGTGTTGGGATTCAATATTTCGACATTAATTATGTCATAATAATTGTCGAAATATTGAATCCCAACACGATGGCGTGTATTTCAATACTTGGAGTATGTATTATACTTTCTTATCTAGAGATACTGTGTTCAATAGAACATGAACCCAGTCATTTTTTAAGAGATAACCACTGTGACCTTTAATCTCAACATGTGAACACCCCATGTTTGGTAGAAGTCTGTCTAATGCAATTGGTCCAATCGTTAGTCACTAGAAATACTTGATTATTTTCACTATAGTGACCCTTGTGAATTTTTACCTATAGATGAAGAGTAGTTTTTCATGTTTAGAAGGTCCTAAGGATCATTCCTGGTAAATTTGAGCTCAATTGGGCTATTTTGAACCCTATGTAACCACTGATGCCAGACAGGGGTGTAGGAGGTGTCACTTGTTCTTAATGGTCAAATTTGATTGAATTCGGTTCAATCGTTTGCCATTAAAGACAAGCCAAGACAAGTGGTAAAGACAAGCCATTGGGAGCTGTAAAATTGTAAAAAAATCATTTAAATCCAATATTTCCTTATTGGTGATCCGCTAACGTTAGCGGATCACCTCTTGTTATTGTCAGGGATCTTTTTATTCTTCTTTCTTTCTCCCCTTTTCTGTTCGCACGATATCTCAAAATTGCCACGAGTTACGCACACGGTCGCTACA
>NW_022700553.1:636641-636993 GCF_011630105.1 Anneissia japonica
CAGTCATGCGTGACGTCATCTACGTGCAATTTTGCGTTTTTACATTATAGATCATATCAGCCTAACCAATTGCCCTTTCAAAATCGTATTAAGTGAGCATTAACTTTGGGTTAACGTTGAATGTACTGTACCCTAATTTGACGCGTGCGCTTGACTACGCGCGTGTAAGCGTGCGTCAAAATTTCAAAATGCTCAAAATCACTTTTCGACTAAATTAGAGCACATTTTAGGCCATTTTGAGCATTTCAAATTTTTTCATAATTTTCCACTACGCGCGCGCACTTTTACTTGCGCAGTACGTATGGAAGTTAGAAATTAGGTTTTTTTACATATTTTGGGTTCCTGACATTGT
>NW_022700553.1:638760-640277 GCF_011630105.1 Anneissia japonica
GTCATTTTTTAAGAGATAACCACTGTGACCTTTAATCTCAACCTGAACACCCCATGTTTGCTAGAAGTCTGTCTAATGCAATTAGTCCAATTGTTAATCTTGATAATTTTCACTATAGTGACCCTTGTGAATTTTTACCTATAGATGAAGAGTAGTTTTTCATGTTTAGAAGGTCCTAAGGATCATTCCTGGTAAATTCGAGCTCAATTGGGCTATTTTGAAAATTAAACCCCGATGACCCCTACGTGACCCCTGATCCCAGACTGGGGTGTAGGAGGTGTCGCCGGTTCTTAATGACAAAATTTGATTGAATTTGGTCCAATGGTTTGCCATTAGTAGCATTTTGAAATGTTACTAGAGAGAACAAAAGAATAACCCTTTAATGACCTTTGACCATAAATAGCTGAACCATAAAGACCCTACCTTATGCCAATACATATGTACCCAGGATAAGATTGTGCTATGTTATTTGTAACAGAAGAAGTCTTTTATTCATTTTTTTGAAAGTTTTTTACCCTAATGACCCCTATGTGACCTTTGACCCCAAGCAACGAACACCCCCATGTATGGGAGGTGTCACCGATTATACTGACCAGGTTTGGTTGAAATTGGCACAACCGTTTGGCACTAGTAGCGTTTTGAAATGTTGCCAGAAAAAAGATAAAAATTACCCCTTAATGACCTTTGACCCCTTATCCCTGAACACCTATAGACTCTGCCTTATGCCAATGTATATGTGCAAAAGACAAGACTGTGCTACGTTATTTGTGAGACAAGTAGTCTTTTATACGATTTTTGGTTTTTTGACCCTAATGCCTCTTATGTGACCTTTGACTCCAAGTTGTGAACAACACATAAATGGGAGGTGGCATCGGTCCTACTGACCAAGTTTTAATTAAATCAGTCGAGTAGTTTGCCACTAGTAGCCTTTTAAAATGTTGCCAGAAAGAAAGAAAGAAGAAACTGCTAAGAAACAAAACCCAGTCAGCTGCTGCTGACTGGGTAAGTAGGGGCCCATCGCCTTTCCAGGACTCATTTGGACAAGGAGAGGAAGTAAGCGTTTCCCTAGAAAACACACAGGTATTACATACATGTAACTGGTCAAACCAGCGGATTATGACCGGTTGAGCCGCCGACAAGTTGAGCCGCCGGTCATTTCTATGGTACGCCAAGCGCGTCTCTCAGTGAATGTAGTGCGTTAATTGCGGCGTATTTCAATTAAATTATTCGTTCTTGGTACTGTTGTTTGCGATGTATTTCAGTTTATTTACTCAATTATTTCAATTTATTTAATACTCGGTTTTTGCACTGATTTATTAAATATTTTTGGGACGTATTTCAATTTATTTACTTGTTCTTTCTATCGTTTAATTTAAATTTTGTGAGTATTTGCTCAGTCAGCTTGCCAGATAGTAAAAAAAAAAAACTCCATACATTCTTATCATTTATTATATATAAGTGTAACAAATAGTAAAAAATAAATATATATAAATTACAAAACCATAGTAAATAATGTA
>NW_022700553.1:640364-644095 GCF_011630105.1 Anneissia japonica
ATATACTTTTTATTTTTGTACTATTTGTTAAACTTATATATAATAAATAATTTAATTAACAAAATAGTACAAATAACGAATAAGTTAATTGAAATACGCCGCAAAGCAAACGTAAAAAGTAATCAAGTTATTACATTTTTAATACGATTTTGCATGAATATTATAATAAATTTAAATGTGTTAGGCCTATGTTATTATACAGTATTTACTATGGTTTTGTAATTTATACACTTTTTATTTTTGTACTATTTGTTAAATTATATATAATAAATAATTTAATTAAATAATTTAACAAAATAGTACAAATAACGAATAAGTTAATTGAAATACGCCGCAAACTAAACGTAAAAAATAATCAAGTTATTACATTTTTAATACGATTTTGCATGACTACAAACAATAAATTTAAATGTGTTAGGCCTATGTTATTATACAGTACTTACTATGGTTTTATAATTTATATATTTTTATTTTTGTACTATTTGTTAAACTTATATAATAAATAATTTAATTAAATAAATTAACAAAATAGTACAAATAACGAATAAGTTAATTGAAATACGCCGCAAACCAAACGTAAATAAACACATTTTTAATACGATTTTGCAATTATACAACTTCATTTATTTTTATAAAAATGTAGTACATAAAATAATCATTACATTTTTAATACGATTTTGCAATTATACAACTTCATATATTTTTATAAAAATGTAGTACATAAATATATTAAAATTCTAATTTTCAATTACACAATTATACTTCACGAACGGCAATACGAGCAAATCAACGACTGACAAGACTGTGGGATGAATATGTAGCTGGTATCCGGGGGGTTCATTCACTGATGACATCGGCAAGCCGAACATTCACTGAGAGACGCACTACATTCACTGAGAGACGCACTTGGCGTTCCATAGAAATTACCGGCGGCTCAACTTGTCGGCGGCTCAACTTGTCGGCGGCTCAACCGGTCATATGCCAAACCTCCATAGTGGGCATCCAGGGGCATAGTTTAAAGAACCCCTTCTAATAAATCTGCCACATATTGTGTTTGTGGGATTTTTGTCTATTTGGTTTTTTCCACTTTCTAGTACTACTACTACTGGGCCTACTACCATAACTAGGCCCTAGACTAGCTGGGTGTCGGTCAATCCGTACCCAAACCAAACCGTACCCACTTTGGTGGCTAGCCTAGGCTTACTTATTAAATAATAAGCATAATTAATGGACTTACCTGCAGTACACCTATGGATCACAATATACTTAACAAATACAGTAATATGCTTTTAAAAAGGTAGCACCATGATAGAAATAGACAATATCTTTCGCTCTTTTCTAGACCCTTTTTTAGAAGGAAGTGGATATATTAGACCATGGACCATGATTAGAGCATGGACCTATTTAGAGGTAGTCACTTCTTAGCGGTCACAACAGTGAGGTTTTATGAATATGTACAAAGATACTAGAAATACAAGATAGAGTTCTCCACACAAAAAAAGTGTTCCACCGTGTTCCACCGAAATGCATGGTGGGACACCCCCTACAGCTGGATCTAAAAAAACTTGTGCCAAACTTTCGTTACCAAGTCGTCGCGTATTTTATTATCAATTCTCAACAAAGATATCAAACTGGAATAGACACCCAGACAGTGACATCGGTGAATACATAACCTCCTTGGTAGCGGTAGAAATCGTTGCTATTATCCAAATAATACACAAAACAATTAAAGCATAATCATGAATCAGTAAAGAATAAAACAACAATACAGCGCAGAATCGCATGGTCGGACGCACTCTTAGTGAAAAAGTTTTCCTCCGTTAGTGGAAAGGGAAGGGCGCCTTTTGCGTCTGGATATACTTAGCAACAGAAGGGCGCCCTGTACGTTGGGCACGAAGTATAGGAAACTTGCATGGTTAAAAAGAAGGGTGCCGCCTACGTTGGGCACGACTTCCGCCTCAATTTTACAATGCGAGAACTCTATCTTGTATTTCTAGTATCTTTGATATGTATTACCAAAGATACTAGAAATACAAGATAGAGTTCTCCACACAAAAAGTGTTCCACCGCATTCCACCGAAATGCATGGTGGGAATACGAAAAATGGGACGCCCCCTACAGCTGGATCTAAAAAAACTTGTGCCAAACTTTCGTAACCAAGTCGTCGCGTATTTTATTATCAATTAATCAACAAAGATACTAGATATAAAAACAAACTGGAATAGACACCCAGACAGTGACATCGGTGAATACATAACCTCCTTGGTGGCGGTAGAAATCGTTGCTATTATCCAAATAAAACACAAAACAATTAAAGCATAATCATGAATCAAACCGTTCGACACGCTTGACGCAGGGTTCTCGGAACGCCGCCCTCAGCGGCGAGTGCGAAGCACAACCAAAGATCTTATAAACACAAGATAGCGTTCTCTGCGATTTACGTGCAACAAATAGAAGTGTCGGTCAAGGTTTAAAAGTTTCCAATTTAGCAAGAGGGCGCCATTCATGCGCTATTATACCAAAGAAAAAAAGTAATCAGTTTTGGAAGAGGGCGTCCTATCTGTTGCCATGGATCTGAGATGGTTCCTGTTCTCTGTTCACAGGATTGATACCCAAGGTAAAGTCGCGCGGTGACAGTATGGTCAGAGCGGTCAAGGGTCAAAAGTTTCCAATTTAGCAAGAGGGCGCCATTCATGTATTATTACAGAATTTGGAGATTGAGCAACCCTTCATTCATATTAAGGGAATTTACGCCCAGAAACTTTGTAGTTATTAATATTTTGGTTATGATAGAAAATATTCATTTTTTGGTGACGTCACACTCACGTTAGTTAGCATGCATACGTCATAAGGTAGATACGTCACCTTTTCCTAGTAAGGCAAACTTTCCCGGCGTGCTTTTTTCATGGATAAACAAACACCACTGCTTTGCACATGGATGCCTTGCCCAAGCCAGGGCTACAAGAGCCTCGACATAACCAATGGTATCAGCCTATCCTATGACTTCATAAATATTCATTTGTGCAGTCAAGCGTGACGAGTCACTGGCGACGGTCTATCATCAAATGTTAACATGCGATCAAAGAGTATAAATAGAACAAGAGAGCCAACAACGCTCATTGAGAGCGTAAAAAAAGATACGCCCATACGCAGCTAGTGTAGGACACCAACTAACGCTTGTATGTGTTTTATTACCCAGTACTCCACCGCGCACAGTCGGTTTGTCTGTTTATCTGTTCTCCACAAGATACTGTACTTTTGTTTTCTGCTTACTGAGTTTATAGCAGGCGTTCTTCTACCGCGCTGCGCAGCGCTGCACTGGGTAATAAAAAGAATATACAACCGTTAGTGGGCGTCCTACACAGGCGTGACGTTTTTACGAACGGGACTTTGCTCTCTTGTTCTATTTAATTTATACTCTTTGATGCGATGTATTACATAGGCTTATTGCTTATTATCAAACCGTCACTACATTACTAAATCTAACAATTGCTTAGACTTATGATTATAGCTCAATAATCAAACGGTGTTCTTCTATAATTATGACTGTACACAGCCGCAATAATATTATAAACAGGAACAACAAATATAAAGATAAAATACGTAAAGGCTACATGCATTAGTTAGACTGACTCCTTGCCTACTCATGTTGCAGCCTGTGGTCTAGTGTAACATCGATATTATTTATTCTATATTGCGCTTGCGCATAACGAGTTGAATCCAGTTTGCTA
>NW_022700554.1:0-741 GCF_011630105.1 Anneissia japonica
GTCACGCATTTCAAATCTCTAAGCTTGGTAATGTTACATTTTCCCAGGCAAATTATTGCTTCGCTATTTTTGGTACTCATTTTGTTTAAACAATACCAGGGTCGTTTTAGGCCGATATTGGATTATTAGTTACCGTTCTGTTCTGTGATTCGTTAAAACACGTTAATTGTTTTTAACCAATCAGTTGCGAGATCCCTTACACTATATAATTCACAATAAACTTGCTTCAAGAGGCGTATCATCTACGGATATTTCTTTTTACATCTTTGATTGAACGCTAAATGATGGGACTGACGTCTGTACTTGCTTTCTGTTGCTGCCTTTCTCTTGCATTTTCGGAAGAGTGTAGCCCTCCTGTTGTCAATGTGTTCAACGGAGATGATGCTGGGTGTTGTCCGCTTGTGTCTACTAAACTTGACACAATATCATCTCAACTATCCAGAATTGAAGCCAGACTTAGTGGGCCACGATTTTCAGGTGAGTTTGGAGTAGAGTTTCTATAAAACATTAATGTTTGAAGTTTTCTAAAAAAAAAAAAAAAAAAAAATACACACTATGGATATTCTTCCGACATAAGCGTAGTGCATTAGGTTAACAAGACTGAGGTTGAAGGTTAAGGTAAAGCCATTTATGACGTATCTATTATTGGACAGTATACATGTTTGGCTGAGTACAACAACACTATCGATGAAGACTTAACAACTTTGGATGTAATGTTGACATTCTTTTTGCAATCTTCAA
>NW_022700555.1:0-919 GCF_011630105.1 Anneissia japonica
TTTTTAACAAATATAGCAAAAAAAAATGCAACCTCTGATATTGCTACATTTCGGACTGGACTATAACAGCAATGTATTCGATGTTCGAAATACGCAGAGCTGTGTGCGTGTACCATCCAAGATGGCTGCCATAGATTCAGCCAATCAAATTTCGCCTGAGCACTATCATTTTCAATGGCGCCCTCAATTTACACAGAAAGTTCAGTACAGCTAGTTACCCGAAACTCGAGCGTTGAGGTGTATGGGTGTAATGTACACGATTTTAATTTTTTTAAATATTTGTATAAGATGCTCTACTTGCCTCTTTTTGGCTACGACAGTTTAATAATTTGTCATTATCAATACTAATTATCAATAATGAAATAATATTCAGTCAGAGGGCTTATTTATGATAATATGTATACTAAGCCTGAAGGTGGCGCTTTCCTACGGCAGCCATCTTGGATGGTACACATACACAACTCTGCATTGCTCCGCCATCTTGTCAGCACTCTAGTTGTTTAATAGATCTATGATTCTAATACGCTGTCCATACTAAGTGATGTTAATTATAAAATAATATAATTGTAAACCCAATTAGGTGTGTGAAATTAATATGCAGTGTACGTAACTCATATACGTTGCATGTGTTCATCTGGAAGATCATGACACAAAATGGACAGTGTGTACCACATGACTTTCGCAAACCAAGGAGCGGAATGTTGCAACTCTTTATATGGCTCTGTTTTAGACCACAGCCGTAGAAAGAGAGAGTTGCGACCACTGATCTCTACGTCATCCTATCGTCGTCGTGCAATCGGAAGCTCCCTATTCTATAACACAATTAGCGGCCTCCTGTAGTATTTAATTTAACCTTTTTAGCAGTTGAATTTCATGTAACTATATTTATTTTAAAAAAATGTTTATGATTTCACTACTA
>NW_022700556.1:0-500 GCF_011630105.1 Anneissia japonica
TGTAATGCCAAGGAATTTTGTTTCAGTTACTTGTTCAATTATGTTGTTATCAATTTTAATAAGAATGGAATCTCTGCTTTTTATTTTATTTTTAAAAATAATAAAAATTAGTTTTAGAAATATTAAGAGATAGCTTATTTAGTTTAAGCCAATTAGATACCTTAGTTAATTCAGTGTTAATAATTGTAAGGAGATCATTTTTATTTTGGTGTGAATAAAAAATGTTAGTGTCATCTGCGAAAAGTACAAAGTTTAATAGAGAAGAGCAGTTTGAGAGATCATTAACGTATATTAAAAATAACAAGGGCCCAAGTATAGATCCTTGTGGAACACCACATGTAATACTGAAGTAATGAATTAGTATTGAAAAATTTACATACTTGGTGAGTGATGGCAATCACTGTTATATGGTTGCAAAATTCGCCAATCAGATTCTTTCATTATGGCAGTCTATTTTGTTTAATCACTAATGTTGAGATTTGTGTGTTTTTTTTTTTTTT
>NW_022700557.1:0-948 GCF_011630105.1 Anneissia japonica
TCAGAAAGCACTATATACCTATATAGACCTTGTATAAAGATGGGCTATTCAAGTTGAAAAAAATAAAGATATTTTTATATAGACTTAAATTTCAGGTTTTAAGAGATGCAGATATCATATAAAAATGATATGGGCCTACTTATAATATTAACATGTAACAACTTTAATTATAATAATCCAAACCCAAATCCAATAAATGATATTGTATAATGTACGCGGTAGGCACTACTTTATTTAAATCCACTTGATTTTTAACATAAGCCTGTTTAAAAGATCTACCTCACCACTGGAATTAGAGAGTAACTTGACTTTGATAGTTCACCTCCTGGCTATCCTGTAAGGCATATTGATAAAAAAAAAAAGTTTTATATAGACCTATAATATATTATGGCTAAAATATATAAGACAGTAAGCTATTCAAACATAATTATGTCAAAAAACACTTTTTTTAATATCCTTATTAAATATAATAAATTTATTTTATCAGTAGGCCCTAAGTGAAACAGTAATTGGCTTACTGGAAAATATATAGTAAATTTATTTATTTATCAGTAGGCCCTAAATAAAGAAGTAATTGGCTAACTTGAAATCGGAATAGCCTTTGAGGACAAACTTTATTTCAGCAGGGAACAGTTAAAAGTTAAAAATTTAAATTTAACTGTTCCCTGATTTCAGTGCAATAAAACCAGTACACCCGGAGGAATCGTCGGTGTTTTTTTCTAAAGGGTGTATACATAATCATAAAACAAGATGATGATGATAAGATGATCATTAAGTCTGAACGCGCTTCCGTACTTTTTTTTTTCTGGCCGGTGTCTTTTTAATACTTCGTCGTGTGCCACTGGTCTTTTTCCGCATTCTCATTGTTCATAACCAGAAGTAGGCCTTCTTATCGGACGTCCTCGTGCTTTCTTCAATATGTTTTGCACATTTGCTTACATCTTACAC
>NW_022700558.1:0-570 GCF_011630105.1 Anneissia japonica
TGCATAAAACAGAAAATATGCTTTGTGTGTGTTTACTTTTTATTTTCTCGATTATCAGGAGAACCAATCGATCATGACGAAACATCGGTCCATCTTCACCCAACTGACGACCTCGCACTCGGCGGCGTCCCTCCAAACTTCGTCGTCGCATTTATCATCTCGTTTCAGCAAGGAAACAGTCCACCGTCGGTCGGTGTCCAATCGGAGAGGAAACGATAGGGTCAACGCTTCCTCGAAAGACGATCCCGGAGGACCGCACCCGACGACGGACGGGACCGACGTGTGGCGTTCGTTTTCGATTTGCGATCGCGCCTCTTCGTCCACATAGACGTATATCTCCTTGGTGGTTCTCGGAGGGATCGCTCCTTTCGGAATATGCAGATCGATCCCTGCGCCGACGATGGACAGACGACTTCCTCGGGTGTCGAATATCCCGGCCGAAAAGGTGGACGTTTCGAAACTCTTTCCCACAACTTCTCCCAGACTGTACATAGATACCGTTCTATCGAAAGTTCGGAGCATCGAATCCAAATCCTTTCGGCATTCGTCATCGTCGTCTTTGTCAACATA
>NW_022700560.1:0-578 GCF_011630105.1 Anneissia japonica
TGCAAAGCTATTCTTTCCTATTCTTCCTTCTTTCTTTATTCTTTGACAATTTTTTGCGTTTTTTTTTTTTTTTTTCATATTTTTCATAATTTTATACACTCACATATAGTCATTTGTTTATTGAGGCCTAGGCTAGTCTAGGCTAGACCTTGGCTATGCCTATTACTATATTATTTAAATACAATTTTAATAGAAAGATTAATTTACATGGACATAGTATTTCATACTTAAACAATACAATAAATTTAAGTATTAATATATTAATGTTAAAGACCAATTAAAATGATGCATTTTGAGTTGCTGATAATTGAAGTATTGCATGTTTATCAAAGGAGTAGTGATAAAATTCTTATTTTTTGGTTTGTAAATATTAAAATTAGTATTAAAAATATTCGTATAAGCCCCGCCTACTGAAGATGGTCAGTGAAGCGTGAGTAAAGCTGATGACCTACGCTCCGTATAACATCCACAGCAATACCGAAATCGTATAGCGCGACACATGAAAGAGGAAAACAAGCGAAGAAATGGAGCAGTTTGAGCCATACCAATTTGAGCCACTAGAAAGTGATTTTGAACAC
>NW_022700561.1:0-849 GCF_011630105.1 Anneissia japonica
AAAAATTCACGTTAGGGTAGGGGTTTTTTGAAAAAACTATAATTAATGCCTTTTTTCAATAGTTTTTGCTTGAGCTGGTTGTGTTTACATTTTAATGTTGATATGTATAGAAATATACTTTTTCTGTGGTAGTTATGTCTTCTGACCACTTGAATGTTTATATCGTTGTATTGTAAAAGCTAAATTATATTATGAAAAGAATATGTAATTAAATTAATTATTAATTAATTTTTTTTTCATTTTAAACTTCAGTAATAAATAAGATTCTATCAATTACCTTCATGTGGTATGGAACCCAGACTAAACATTCCTAACAAGCCCCCTGCTTCATCCTTACCCTCTCACCAAAGTTTGTATCCCTATGGTATTTACAGTTTGTTAGGTGTACATTGTATAATATTTTAATTTTTATATTAAATACTGTATAAGAAATAGAAAAGTTGGTGTATTCTTCCTATGGAAAAAATGTCCTGTACGTCGGCGTTCTCTACATCACGGTGAAGAAGTTTATATTCTGTTATATACTGTATGTCACAATTTTGAGTAACTTAGTAGACCTGCCCATACAATGTATTACAATGTATTTTAAGATTTGAGATCAGTTTCTTTTCTTAGTGTTAGGAAAGTTACTGTATAACTATCTGCTTTTGTCTTATAGTTTATATCTTATAGATGATACCAAATACAATACTATGTATTTTGTGTTTATGGTTGGTGAAAATATACTTTTTGTAGACAAATCTTAACATTTTTGGTTTGTTTCTAATCCTGTTTATTTAAGTGGTTTTTTTTTTCACATTCCAGCTACTATGGGTGTTAATGTTTGCTACGATTCTTGGGTTACTACTT
>NW_022700562.1:0-607 GCF_011630105.1 Anneissia japonica
GCAAAAGCAATGAAAAAACGTTGTACAATCATTGCAAGTTGACTTGTGGAACACAAATTTATTAATCTATAACTAAATCAAACGGATATTTCGATAGCTCCTGCTATCTTTACCAACGTTAAAGTGAGAAAACTTTGGAGATCTTACATATACATAAAGAATAATAAATGGTGTCAACCAATCAGAATCAAGTTAACAATACAATTATTTGATTGGACCACAAAATATAAGTTCAGTGACAAGTTAATGGGCGAATTAATTACAATTAAACCATGATAAAAAAAATGAATATGTAAGCGACAGTTTATTGGCAGTGCCATTGATCCACTTAATGCTAAGACTTATTTAACTATAGTAAACAATAACAGGAAATAGAACAGTGAGATTAATATAAGGTCCTAAATAATTAAAACAATTGTGGAATAGAAAATAAATTGCAGAAGTATAAGGTATATGTATAAGTTTAAATAATATAACACATGATATCATGATGACTGTAATATAATAATAAATTGTACATAAGTTGAAATAATATATAGCAATTGTTAAATACACTATTCATAGAGAAATATTACGTATGAAGGCATAATCAGTGTCACCATATATA
>NW_022700562.1:798-3916 GCF_011630105.1 Anneissia japonica
TATATATATATATATATATATATATATATATATATATATATACATACACACACATACATGCTTACATGTATATATACACATACACACACAAATACATACATAAACATACATATACATACACACGCATACATACATACACACACACACACACACACACACACCCATATATACACATACATATACACACATACATACATACCGTACTCGCTTAAAATATTTTTTGCACTTTCTGAGGGGCGCTTATTCAAACGGGGCGCTTATGAAAACAGAGTGGAAATTGAGGGGCGCTAAGGAAATAAATGAAAACCGAAGGGTTCCTATGGGAAATTATTTCAATAATATTCAAGAGGCAATTTTTGAATGAAAAAGTGATTATATATAAGGACATTACGAATGGTGGTTAGAAAAGATAATCGTCTTGAGAACATGGCTCATAACAAGAATGCGTGAATTTTTACATAACAGATGCAATTAGTGGTGGGTAGTGGTTAGCTTGTTGACCATCGGCCGATTGAGATTAGCAGGATGGCAGGATCATTGTATTTTTCTTGAAAACTCAGATGAGAATGTGCTTAAGGTCGAAAAAAGAAAAAGAGGAGTAGGACTAGACATAGACAAATATGTAAAAAGATTAAAGTTTGAAATATACTGTCTGTCCAGGGATCGGAGCTCTCATTTGTCCAGGGATCGGAAATCTTATCTGTCCAAGAGAAAAAACCTTATTTTGATATTGACTGAAGAAGAATGTGTTTCCACTCTACAGCTCAAATCATGCCAACAACCACAGTCCCAGGATTGATTGGATATTTGACTTGCTAAAAAGAAAGATCTTATTCTTACGGGGCGCTTATTCGCGCGAGTACGGTATACACAGTCATATACACGCATATACTTACGCATACACATATATATACACCCATATAGGCCTTATATATATATATATAAGTATATATATATATATATATATAATACATATATAAAAACATACGCACAAACAAAAGCATACATAAGGTAGCAGTCCGTTAAGTATAATAATAAATGACTGACAGACAGACCAAGAGACTTACCCGCCATACTCCGAGATCAGAGACTTTTTTAGATTGAGTTGAGATTAGGTAAGGATTTAAAGGAAGTTTTTAAGGAATTCAGAATTTATTGAAAATAAAATTTCATTTTACCAAATTAAACATTAGCTGAACATATACAATTCAATGAGGAAGCAACCGAATTCCATTACCATTTTATTTTTCATGTTTAAATAAATATAGAGTTTATTAGGTATTTATTTAAGTTAAAATAAGTGATACTAATACAACTTAATCAACAAATCTTGTTTTATTATAAATTAATAATAATATTAATGAACTGATTTATTAGGTTATTAAATGTACAATACTTAATGTAACCATGGCCCATGGACCTATTAATAAGGACATACAACGTAGTATTACCCTTTGATCAATCATCTTTTCCGACAAGATAAGACGGGATATTCATCGGAATAAACTATGAAAAGGTGTGCTTGGCACCATTATTCCTTACGTTATTGCCCTTCTGGGAATGCGCATTAGGCTTTCGTTCAACTGCTTGGTTCTCCGCGAGACACACATACATCAAACTGTTGAAAATACCAGGTCCATGAAAATACGAAATACAGTAGGCCTATGGACGATTTAGATTTTATTAATAGATCCATGCATGGACCTATTAATAGGTCCATGATACAACAAACTCGAAGTATGGTAGCATGCATTAATAGGTCCATGATGGTAGAGTACATGTAATTATAGCCTAATAAGCCTAATTAATAGATTGCATTTACTCAAATAAATAATTAGCTGATTTAATAGGTTGTTATTAAATGTACAATACTTAATACAACCAACTGATTTATAGTCCTAATAGTTAAATTAAGTGATAATGACGATAATGGCAGCACATGCATGTAGGCCTAAGTGCCGTTTGCTCTGTCGGAAAGACCTATCTTCGTTAAATAGCAGCCTACCAGCTAAGAAGCTGACGACGAACGAAAAAACATTTATCAACTCCCTGCACACATATCACATGGGAACACAAATGGACGCCAGTATTCGCCAAACATCATTCAATAAACTATAGAGAAAATAGAACATCTATTCTCTCTATTATTAAACGTAGGCATCAATATATATTATATACAGCAACTAGGCCTATGCAACTACTGTACAATTAATATTGGGTACCTCGTGTGTGTGGATGTGATCAGTTCAACAGAGTACGCAACATCACGTGACAAATGTCACTGACTGTGTGGCCGGTGTTGATCTATACATGGAGGAAAAAACTTTCCTCCTTGGTCTACAGAAATTCGCTTTGTGCGCCGCTCTGACAGAAGTGGGTCAGTTGAGATGCTAACAATAGGACGTTCGATGGAGTGCCTGGATGCAAGTTTAAAGTATGACCTTGTCTGCCTGCCGGGCAGAGACTTCTGTACAGTTTTTTTAATCTTGCATAAATCTTGTTTTGTATTTTATATATTTTTATTGGTTAGGCCTACTGTTATTTTATGTGTGGAAGCTGTTTATTGGCTTATGTTAAATAAAAATAATATTGAGTGTTAAAGGCCTATGTTAATGTCAAAATATAAATAAAACATACAAGTGAATGTTTGTGTACCGTTGTATTTCATTAATAGGCCTAATTAAGTGTTAATTCTTAACTGACCCAAACAAACATGTAGTGTACAGAAAACAGTATTCAATTCTTATATTCGGACATTTATTTATCCATCGACAAAAAATACAAATAAATGCTGTATACACATGCTACAGGCCGCATTAAATACATGAGTCTTGGATTCGGGGCTAGATTCTGATAGATAAAAGTTAAACTATGATAGCAACAACTATCTCCCGCCGGACACCATCCCGGTATATAAGTTAAGTTGAAGGAAATGAAATAAAAATTTACACTGTTTTAATATTTGCCTCGTGATTTTTTTTCGGACACATCGTATCCCCTTCTGCCAAATCCTGCCGCTACCGGTCCCGTTCAGAAATAAAATCAATTCACTATGTTTCGTATCGATATTCTTACTTTGTCATGAACGGAAATAAACTGTTTGAAATAGGCATATACC
>NW_022700563.1:0-1084 GCF_011630105.1 Anneissia japonica
TCATCCTCATTCTCATCCCTTCTGTCACAGCAAACAAAAAAAACATATAAATACTGTAATAACAAAGACAAAGAAAGAGGCTGATGAGAAGCAAAAGTTGTATAAAACTACTATCACCGGAAATGGTGTACCCCTCCAATTGCAATAGAAGTACAATAGAAACACAAGATTATTATTATATAAACATTCAAATATACAAATTTCATAAAAAAAAAAATCTATTGCAATCAGTCAAATATGAGTAAATAAACATAAAATCATTATTAAAATAATTGTACATAGGTAATTTTTTGAAAATAATTATTATATTACCATAAAAAAATTCACAATTACAAAAAATATTACTATTATTGTTATTATATTGTTATAATTGTTTTCAAATATATTAAATATGTATATCAGGCCTCAAAAAAAAAGTTTCCAAATATGAAAAAGCATACAAAAGTTTTAAAAATCATCAAAATAAAAAACATTATATTGTAAAAAATAGAAGAAAACATCGATTGTACCTAACAACCAAAATCCACATGAAATTAAAATACAGAGGCGGTATTTGAAGCATGCCATCCTAAAAACAGCATCAATGACCAAAATGTGAAAAATGACTTTTTAATATATTTACATTTTAAGCTTTAAAATGATGGCTCATTTACTGGAATCGACTTAAAATTGCCAAAGTTATGAGTAAAAATTTTACAGCTTCTATGTACAATATTGCCAAATCATTATGTTAAGTATAAAAACATTATTATATTATCATTATACAAGTATAAATGGTAGACAATATATACCTAAAATTACTATGATTCCTAATAATATAAATATCTATCCAGTGAGTAATTTCATTATTTTTGCTAGCAAAACCAAAACAAATGAAATCTCAAATCAAAATAATTTTCCCCGATGATAATTACTAATGAACTCCTTCCTTGACACGGCCATTAAGAATTCTGATCAAAACCAACACTCAAATCAATGGCTCTTGTACACCGGATTCATTCACTCTATAAAAAGGTAATGTGTTTGCTAACTGCCTATTAAACAGGTTGCTAAGTTAATACTGGCATCATTTCTCTAATTAAAT
>NW_022700564.1:0-791 GCF_011630105.1 Anneissia japonica
TTTTTGACAAAGGCTGGTCTTTTCAGTCATAGACTAGACGAACCTTTAACATTCCAATTTCTATGTAATTCGCATAGATTATCAAGCGCGTGTGAACACGCGCAAATATTCGAATTCTAAAGATAAATTCTAGATCACGCTTTTGATATTAAATAATTATCAATTAAGTAATAACATCATAAACACAATTAAACAATAAAACTCTCAGACATCAATTATTATTATTTTCTTTTTTCTCTATTATTGTTTTTAATTTGCAAAAACAAATAAGGGGAGAGGACCGGCTTCCCTTCTCCCCATCCATTCTTTCCGTCAATAATGATTGATGTATGACTCTCCTTGACATTGAAGTTGACGTTTGCATATCAGAGGCAAAATTTATATGGACAGTAGGTGGCGCTGCTTCTAGACAGTTAGGAAGTGGGTGTGTCCTGTTGTGTGGGCTCGTATCCAACAAAACACGAAGTGAGACGGCGTCTTGACCTGAGGCTGACAAGGCATATAATAATACGGACCGTAATTCTGAAGATACACACGCTGTATATACCTCTCTGAAGTTCATCAACCCAGATCAACCGTACCAACACAATGCCTAAGTGCCCATCTTGTAATAAAGAAGTCTATTTCGGTAAGTTGTTTTAACTGATACATACATTACATGAACTTATAAGTTTCGGTATCATTTTCACAATTATAATATAAAAAAAGGTAATGCATTGGACATATCGTACAGCGGCTAGGAGAGACATGCATTATATGATCAAGTTGCTGGGAACCCTGGGAACAAATAA
>NW_022700565.1:0-1554 GCF_011630105.1 Anneissia japonica
TTTATTTTTATAATAATAGTAATACTAATTAGTAATAATAATAATAATGATAATAATAATAATAACATTTATTGACATTACACTTTTACATCAGTGGCAGCACACAAGAAAGTGGCGCAGTCAAACTTATAATACTAGGCCTACTTAGTAATAATAGGGTAGTAATATCGATAATAAAGGTGACAACAACAATAATATTAATAATATGAGAAAAATACTAATAAAACGCAAATAACAGCAACTTTTTAAATTACTATTATTAAAATTATAATACTAAGACTAATAAATAATAATAATAATAATATGAATAATAATAAAAAATCGAAAATTATTTATTATTTATATGGTACTATAAATATATGTACTATATGTATGTAATAATAATAATAATAATAATAATAATAATATCAGCAAAAATTTGAACAATATATAATGTTAATGCTAAGACTAATAATTAATATTAAAACTAACGGTAATAAAAACAATAATAATAACAACAATGCCAACAATAATAACAGCAATAATAATAACAATTAGTACAATGTAGTACCAGTAAATGACTTGTGGCCGAGTTGACTTGTGGCCGAGTTTATTTGTGGCCGAGATGACTTGTGGCCGAGTTGACTTGTGGCCGAGTTGACTGTAGCCAAACTTTTTGTGGCCGAGTTGACTTGTGGCCGAGTTGACTTGTGGCCGAGTTGGATCGAATTCGCTACTACCCAGTACTTTACTACTATCTATACTACTAGGCCTACTACTACTACTACTACAGAAATTCTGACACATAATACAGGCTCCTCTAGAGAGGTAGGCCTAGGCTGCGGCGAGCCAGCAAACTGTATCGTAATCAAAGAGGCTAAAATAAGATCTAGGATTATCAGAGTTTCGTGAAAATAATGAAAATCACTGACGAAGCTTACTATAGGTCCTAAATTAGTATTTTACTAGGCCGCTTTACTTTCCAGGCAAAATGTTTTCACGCATGAGAACACACACACATGCGCGCACAAAATAACCCTTTGACATATTTTAAAACCGACTCTGGAAAATGGCGGCGCCCATGTCGATGAGACCGCAGCAATATCCAGCAGACGTAAGTTACCTTTTTGTGCATTTGTTAAATTAGAATGATTATTTTTTGAAAGTAACAAATATTTTGTGACGAAAGATATTTGTTTAGGAAGTTTTCGAATTTACCTACTAGGCCTAGGCCTAGTACTACGCCTAGGGCCTAGCCCCAGTCCTGCTGCTGCTGTATGGATAGTATGGACTTCAATTCAGGAGCCTAGCCTAGGCCTCAATTAGGCCTAGCCTAGACTGTCTAGCTAGCCTGGCGCTGGCCCTTACTTATTAACTTAGCATGAGGCCTAGTCTATAAGGGTAGGCCTAGGCTCACTTACTACCAACAGGCAATACTAAATAAAATATAATGATTAATTAGTGTTTTATATAATGTTTTTTTTTAATAATTATTATAGGCCTTGCTTGCCCTGCCCTGTCCCTACTAGGCTAAGTTAAAGTAGACCTAGGCCTACCCAGACTGCAAAGTAAGGC
>NW_022700566.1:0-988 GCF_011630105.1 Anneissia japonica
GTTCAACCATGAAGCCCCGGTGGTCAAATGGTTATTATGACGCTCAGCGCATTGACAGCGAGAGGCCGTGGGTTTGAATCCCGTCGGAGGCATTTTATTACAAAATGTATTTATTTATAGGAGATTGAGAGCTATGCTACACGATGTACCATCATGTCTTTTATTCGAAGACTGTACTAAACTTGCTTGAAACTGAAAATAACATGCAGCTGTACAACTGTCTCTTATACACATCTAGATGTGTATAAGAGACAGGCCTTATGGTGATGACGAGTGATTTTCTCAGACTCAGCTAAAGATAGGGATAATCACTACAATAAAGCTCACAAAACAAATAGCCACGAAGGCTAGGAAAAAGCTTAACAATTAATAGAAACCTTTATAAAAAGAAAACATTGTTCATCTGCTATAAATAATAATATTAATAATATAAAAAAGAATTAGAAAACTATTCGCGAATTAATTCTCAAAAACAAACCCAATATTGAAAGAGTTTACAAAAATGGTGAACTGTCTAGCAGTGATGAGGAAACTGCAAATGAATTTAATAAACATTTCACATCTATTGCAGTGGTGGCTCAAGGATATAATTTATGAGGGGTGGGGCTAAGATGTCCGACTGGGGAGCCAAGTTTTTATGGGTGTAACTATAGGGTGCAGCGTTATCTGAGGGCGGAAGGCCAGAGCCAGGGGTGGGTATAGGAGGGGGTGTCCCCTCCTCCAAAACGAGATTTAAAAAATAAAAAATGGGACTTCTAGGTGGATGGAATGGAAAAAACTAGGCCTATTTTTTTTTTTTTTTTGGTCCGAATGCCCGACGAGCTTTGGCCGATTTTTACGTTGGGGACGATTTTATTTCTTGGGGCCGAGTTTGCTTTGGGATTGACGTGGCCGAGTTGACTTCGGGCCGATTTGACCTGCTTCCCTTTTCGAAGATTTTCTTGCCTTACATGCAAGTACTCGTATATATAATTTATAAACATGTATA
>NW_022700567.1:0-1089 GCF_011630105.1 Anneissia japonica
TTTTTTTTTTTTTTGACTTTCCAAATTCGGGGAGGGGGGTGCGGCCGTTCCCCTCTAAATCCGCCCTTGACGAAGAGGAATCCTACAATGATTATAACGATGAAGATAACTTAAAGAATGATCAACACACGTACAATTTCTAAAACTTTTATTTATTCTATAGGAGTTGATGTTAACACCTCTGATTTTGCGGGAGCAAAGCAATTGACTGTGAAGTTTTTATTGTCTGGAGAATCCGAAGATTATCCAATACTGTTCCCAGTTTCAATGTACGCACCCGAAGACACTTTCGGCTTTTTCGTGAATATCACCATGACTGATGACTGTCAATATGAATGACGTCATTTAATTATTGGCACTATCAAATCATTGATCAAGCTGTTTGCAGTTTAAATGAATATATTTAAACAGTTATATTGGCCTATACTGACGTGTACCTTTTATAAGCTTAAACTTGGCATGGCCGGCGCCCCATAGTTTAGATAGATGGGCCGGCGCATCACATGCGCTGTCTCATTATGTCACTTTCATCATTGTATCAGGTTAATGATATATAGAAGCACCACATCAAAATTAAATGGAAAAAAGATTTCCAAACTTAATGTATATTCTACTCTACAAAAAATAAATAAATAAAATATACTTTCCAAATTGTACGGTGTTTCAAAATGCTACTTTTAGCCCCGGAATTACCAATTTATCAACCAAAATGCATGTAAAGAGCCGCAAGTCTAAAACTGTCGATGACCACTTACCTATAATAGGCCTATATAAAAAAGAATACCGAACGACAATTGACCAACTAAATGTCGCAGTTTGCTGGCAACGCTTTATAAATGGCACGGGATATGAAATACTAAAATTGTTTTTAAGCATGATGCTGTGATTGGAATATTGGAATTTTGCAAGTGTATTCAGCGTTATAAATTCGAACCTGTAAAAATTGGTGGTGTATCAATTTACCCTATTAATAATAGAATGAAGCCTAATGATCGAAATGTATTGTTTGGCGCACGCAGGCCACGACATGCAAACATGGGGTTCTGGTTGCTTAAACACTACTACGAAAAAGTTGATGGTTGTCTACAC
>NW_022700568.1:0-598 GCF_011630105.1 Anneissia japonica
CAAAATGCATTATTGGTTTCCTTTGATGTGCCTCTTGCTGTCATCCACTGAAGTCACAAATATTCCTACACATCTCCTTACCTCCCGATTCAAATCTTTTGCTGATGTCAGTTCAGAGAGTAGTTTTGGCATACTCTCTTCAAAGTCTGGTACCAAGATCCTCTCTGACTGAACAATGGCTGTTTTCGTTTCCGTGGGTGTCTGACAGCTCTCGTCCTTGGAAGAATTCATTTTTGTGTTTTGGTCCTGAATGGTTGTGTTACTTCTCGTAGTGAGTACTGGTGATCTGTACTGCATTCCTTCTGGAATGAGTGGTACCAGTAGGGCTCCATAGCCTGGCTGAGAGGCAACATACCCCGACTGAAAGGAGTTAGGCACTTGAGGCTGATAATTTCCAGTAACTGGTTGCTGGAGGCTACTTTCATAACTCAATTTAGGAGTACTAGACCATAGATTATTCGGAGGACTTGACGGTTTTTGGTCTAACGTAACAATTGGAGTTCCATTTAAATCTACAACCAAATGCAATAATCATAATTATTAAACCAGAGCCTTGCAGGCGTCAACGTTCCTAAGCATGATACAGTACATGACTTTA
>NW_022700569.1:0-746 GCF_011630105.1 Anneissia japonica
GACCCACCTTCCTTTCAAAGGCCAGCATAAAACCGGCCTAGGGTCTAGGAGCAGCTTAGCTCAGTTGGCTAATCTGGTGGTAGCCGCTGTGTGCGCGCTGAACCGTGGAGATCTCTAGGTCCCCGGTTCAATTCCCATCGCTGCCTCTCCTTGTGTTTCAGCTAGAGGGCTGAAATACAAGTTACTAGCGCACTGTCTTTCGGATGAGACGTTTAAGCCGTTGGTCCTGTGTGCATTATGGCCCATGTGCACGTTGAAGAACGCAGTGCACTCTTCGGAAAAGAGTAGGGAATTGTCTCCCGGTGTACTGCCCAAATGACTGTCTTCAAATGAAAAAATTACATTTCAATGATCGTTGACTAGGTACTCTATTAACCATGGAATTTTCATTTTACATGAATCTCATATAACCTGTTTTCAACCAATCAAATTAATAAAATATATACATGTATATACATGTGTTAAAATAAAACAAAAGTGACTCCAAATAGAGAAAGTGAGGCCATATTTACTCAACGTTTCGACTTTATTAAGTCATCATCAGGAATACATGTGTTGTATTGGATAATACATGACCCTAACTTGTTTTAATTGTTTCACAAGCATTAAAAAAAAAAAAATTCAATTCAAATTTATTTTTGTCCTGTTTAGTGTTATCATACTGTTGTTACAAAAAAAAATAAAAAAATATGAAATCCTAACAAATCATTTTTATTCCTATGAGCCCCATAATAAAATCCCCCAAT
>NW_022700570.1:0-1072 GCF_011630105.1 Anneissia japonica
GTACTCTTGTAGCTACACGATGTATTATTATATCCTTTATTCGAACACTGTGTTTACCTTTCTTTGATGATTTATGTATATAATTTAACAGTGTTAACGACTATCTTGATTAATATTACAGCATATGCAATTATTTGTTTTTAGTCGTAATTATTGTGTAATAAGGTGTATCTGGTGTTATTTGAATCTGTTTAAACATGAAGCCTCCGTCGTTTATGGTTATGACACTCGTAACACATGGAAGAATTTTGATTAGTTGTGAGCCATCACGTGATTATGAGAAAAAATCCAAATTGTATTTATAGACATACACTTTCCATTATTAGCCGATGTACATTAATCGAACAGTTAATTGTAGGAGGGTGTCAGTCAGTTCATAACATCGTATACCGTTGGTTTGAAGGTAAGCATCCTCAACAATAATGAGCCTACATAATTGTATTGTGTAGTGCAGTACTCACATAAGGCGCACTTGTATTTTACAACCGTATCCCATTAAATTACCGTTAAATTTGCATATTTGTATTTTTGTGTCTGTGTTTTTGTTTTTGTTTTTTGTGTAACTCATGGAAGCGTCTCACTCTTTGTTTTAGTAATACTGACAGATTTTCTAATTTGTTATTTGATCCATCTTCTTCCACTAGTCAATTTGATGAAATAGACCCAGATAACAATTTTTTTATTAACCCTACCATATCAAAATATTATTTGCCAAATGAATTCAAGGAGCAGTTCAAAAATATTGAATATAAAGATAATTTTTCTTGTATACATTTTAATTGGAGAAGCCTTAAAAAAAAACTTTGATTCTATTTTAAATTGTATTAAGTCATTAAATTTTAATTTTGATATTATTTCGGTAACTGAAACCTGGATGGATTCAACTAGCCCTCTTATCCCCATTCCAAACTATTCTATAATATTTCATCCTCGCTCCTATAAATGTGGAGGAGTTCATATTTTTGCCTTTTTAATGATTCTTTTTTTCCTCCTATTCATAGACCGACAAGAATTACTCCTGATTCCGCAACTCTATTGACAACGTTTTTACCAATGACATCGAGTCATCCAG
>NW_022700571.1:0-544 GCF_011630105.1 Anneissia japonica
AGCGCGAACGCAGTCCCCCGCTACCATAAATTATACACCCGAGTTCCCCACATTTGGGGGAATCGTAAGGGTCAACCTCAGCCAAGTGCAATGCCGAGGCCTCACCTTGGGAGGACATTCCTTCTTGATCAAAGTCACTCCTGTGCCAGGTAAGTATGCTTGGTCAACGACAATATTCTGTAGTATAATATTAGAAATACTGTGGCCTACAGGTGTCATTTCAACACTTCTTTTCTTCTGGCTTTTAAAATTTTCATTACGATCATCTTATTATAATAAATAATACAATTTTTGTATTTAAATCTTTTAAAGTTAGTTTTTATAAGCGTATATCTTTTCAAGTATAAATATAACACCAATGATTCTGTATTACAAAGGTTTCTGATTATATTTAATATGCAAATTAGTTTAATAATTCCTGATCAATATGTTTCAACAAAGAGGTCATTGTTTGCCATCAGGTAGTAGCCTGCAATACACTTAAAAACTATATTGATATACGTAAAACTATAATAAACTTGAAAATCTCCCCACAACAAAGAAA
>NW_022700572.1:0-508 GCF_011630105.1 Anneissia japonica
CATATATTTATAAATATACTTATTTATTTTTTATTAATAAACCTTTCACATGCATAAATACAAAAGTGAAGCAGACCAGCCAACACATTATACAAGGGCTTGCTTCTAACAGCGAAAATACAAAATTAGAAAAAAAAATAAGAACATTTTTATATACTGTATATATATTTATATGTGTGTATATTTATATATATAATAATGTTATACTTAGGCCTATATAGCTCAAAATTCAGGAGCTTCGATGCGCTTAACAATAAATATTTAAAAAAATAAGAATTTACACCACACTGCAAAACTTATACAGGTATACAGGTATATAAATCAAGTTGCTGCGTAGCACCGTAAACACAATAATATAAACAAGTAGATAAATAATAATAATAATAATAATAATAATAATAATAATAATAATATTAATAATAATAATAATAATAATAATAATAATAATAATAATAATAATAATAATAATAATAATAATAATAATAATAAAAATAATAACAGTATCAAG
>NW_022700573.1:0-513 GCF_011630105.1 Anneissia japonica
TTTAAAAGATAACAATAATATGATCAAGATAGAATTTCATAGTATGGATAACACTATAAATTTAAGTACTGTTTAATGGATACAGTGAATATTCATTGTGTGTGGAGGAAACAATAAGCCAGAAAGGCTTTAAGTCTGATTCTCCAAAAAGAAACATATACTGAATTAGTAAATGGCTAGTGATAAAAAAAAAAAAATAAAAATAATAAGGAAACAAACAGGAAAAAAATAAAATAAATAAAGTAGATAATAAAGGTAGAAAAAAATGCTTCTGGGTGTAACAAATAAAAATTAAGTAATAATCAAGAAGAAAAGAATAAAATGAAATGAGATGAGATGAAGAGGATTGTATTTTTAATATTTTTCCACAATTTAATTTAATAGAGGAAAATGAATAACTAGGATGCATACTTATCTATTAGGGATTGTTTATATTTTCTTTTAAGATATTTTAAGGTGTGTGTTAATTTAAGTTTAAAAGGTAAATTGTTCCATATGTATGGCCCATTATAA
>NW_022700574.1:0-1435 GCF_011630105.1 Anneissia japonica
TTGAACGTCGGGCTAGCCTAGGCCCTGCTCAAGCTGGTCATAACGTTTGGTCTTCATCTTTAACCTAGCTGCACTGATGAGGCCTAGAAGGCCGAAACGGATCCGTCTGCAGATATTGGGATTTTTTCCAGTGGATATTTAGTTTGTTTTGTCATTCTTGATCGGATTTTCTCTACTGTTCCGTTTAAACTTTATATTATTATTATTTGCATTTATGTGGCTGCTCGTTGTTTTTATGGGTTTATCCCATTTGCCATTAAATTTATATATATAAATATATATATAAAATATGATTGAAGATCAGCGCAATGCGAATGCGAGCGCAATAATAATAGAAAGAAAAGAAAGGTATGTCAAGCGTGAATTTACTCTACAGCTGTTTCATGAAGTAGCAATCTTTAGGAGTGAGTGGATAGGAAGATTCATTTCATTCATTTTAATCATTTATTTCAAAATCAACTCAACATACAAATAAAGAAAATAAACATTACGTATTATTACATACAGTGAAAATACTTAAGTTATGTCAATTAAGTTAAACAAATCAAATATCAGAGTATGTATCACTGAAAATGAAAAAGGGATAAGCAAATGAACAACAAATGCCTTAACTCATGGTCTCCTTAATAAAAAATAAATAAAAGAAAGATAATAAAAAATAAATATATATATATAAATATATATATATATATAAAATAAAATTTGAAGTAGTTGCATGATTAATTAAAGTTACCTTAGAAATAAATAATTACATTATTGTTCCATTATTAGAGTACTATTGTTATTTTAGCACAATATATTCATTTCATATTTTTTCTTCTTTTTTTCCTTCTTTGTTCTTTCTGTTTCTTTTTCCTTATTTGTAATAATTGTTTATATTTACAACATTAGTTCAACTTGAAAATAAAACAGACATGGAATTAACAATAAACTCTTTTACAGCATACATTTCATGTATTATCCAACGTGTGTTTCTTAAGATACTTTTTGAATAAATAGAAAGAGTTAATGATTTTAATGTTTTGAGGGATTTTATTCCATATTTGGGGTCCTTTATATGTTGTAGATTGTTGGGCTTTGGAGGAATCTTTTTTGACGATCTAAAATCTGATCTGGACCTTGTGTTGTAGCTATGAACGGACCGATTTAGTTGGAAATAATTTTGGAATGTATTTGGGACGAGCCCCTTTAAGAATTTAAACATAAATGTTGCAACAGCCATTTCATAAAGGTGAAAAACATTAAGTGATGCAGTTTTTAGAAAGAGTTGTTTAGTTGGGTAAAGATAATGGACTTTGCATATTATGCGTAGGGCTTTCTTTTGTAGTTTGTAGATTTTGTCTAAATATGTAGTGTGGGTGGATCCACATGCCTCAATACCATACGTGATAATGGGAACTGTTAGGGATTTATAAATGGTAAGTAATACATTAAA
>NW_022700574.1:2225-11381 GCF_011630105.1 Anneissia japonica
GCTGTATTGTTGTTTTATTCTTTACTGATTCATGATTATGCTTTAATTGTTTTGTGTATTATTTGGATAATAGCAACGATTTCTACCGCCACCAAGGAGGTTATGTATTCACCGATGTCACTGTCTGGGTGTCTATTCCAGTTTGTTTTTATATCTAGTATCTTTGTTGAGAATTGATAATAAAATAAGCGAAGACTTGGTAACGAAAGTTTGGCACAAGTTTTTTTAGATCCAGCTGTAGGGGGCGTCCCATTTTTCGTATTCCCACCATGCATTTCGGTGGAACACAGTGGAACACTTTTTTTTGTGTGGAGAATTCTATCTTGTATTTCTAGTATCTTTTGATATACCTAGTGAAAATAGCATAATCGGGTAGTACTGTACGTTGTTAAAATTATGAAGCATATGTAAACCTATAGGCCAACATTTTTACAAACTCAAAAGTGCACAATTTCTACCATAAAACGATTTATATCCTTTTGTATGTAATAGTCAGCACTCTGAATTGCGTCGAGTCGCCCAAGCGATAGGAAAGCCCCCTAGAAGGCCTCTCAAAACTCTATATATTTTTAGTTTGCCTGGAAATTTAAAACAAATCAACCATGAATTCAATCATGAATCTATGAATCATTCAAAATGTATGCTTTGTTATAAAAAGTATCTTTCAGGCCTACGCTAACTTCATTACATTTTAGATTATTTAATATACACCACTTTCGACTCCGCCTGCATTAGCATAGCTCTTTGTGATGACGTCATCTTTGGCGACTAATTCGGTTTATTAGTAGCAAATTTATTATATTCAGGCCCGTACGCAGGATTTGTTTTGGGTGGATGCGAATTTGTAGAGAGTGGACCGAAATGGCTCGGTGGGGAGGGGACTTTGGCGCGTTTAGGGGAAAACACCCAGGGTCGAGAGGACAGATCTCAGAAATTTTGGATAATTTGAGGTGTTATTTAATCGATTACTGAAGATGCAATATGTTCAGTATTAAACGGGTTTTCATAGCTTTGTGTATTAACACCTGTTTATGTTACCTCTAATGTATTTACTCTAATTTAAGAGAGATTTGCGATATGAATATTCGATAACAGGCCTTTAAATTATTGCTCAAAATGATCGACTACAATGTACGTTATTTAATATTTATTTAAAAAGACCTTCAATCATTAAGATATGCTGGCGCTGAGATCAACCTTAATAATGTGATTGAAATAGGCCTACATGCTAGCAACTAATTAAGAACATTTAATATTACATGATTTAGATGGCATTTGATTTGTGGTGATTATAAGAACAAAAAAAGTAAACACATGTTCTCTGTATATCATTTTAAATTCTTCAGTTTCAAACAAATAACTGCTGATTGTCGTGTAATTTTTGTATTTTATTTGACTATGGGGATTATGTACCCACTATTATATACTAATCCCATAGTTACCAAACTGAGAGATTTGAAATGCGTGACTACACACCAGTTTGGCTTGGGGGACGGGGAAAACAGGGCCCCCGGGGAGGGGCCAACATGGCCCCGTGGTGCCGGGCGGAGCCCTGGGGGCGGTCCGGGTTTTAGTCACATAAACGGTTGGTTGTGACAATGAGCATGCAAGATCGCATGAGCCTCCTAGATTCTACTAAGTGCTGGGTTGGGATAGAGACATTTTCTCAGTGAATTGATTCTCAAACGAGATAATGAAAGCCTTCTAATGACTCGTTACTACATGAATGTTTTTTGTTTTTAATTTTAATACACTTTCCCCTGAATTCGTGATAATTCATTATCACGCATAGACTTGTGGTAAATGCGTGGACAAATTTATGATCACGGATGTGTTTCTGAAAAATGCGTGTTTCATCAAAAATCACTTTAAAATGCGGGACCGTCCCGCACGATGCAAGACGGTTGGTAACTATGTAATCCATTTAAAAATCTGGCCGAATTTTGGCCGATATCGAAAAAAAGGTTTGGCCGAATTTGGCCGTAAGATGGCGTGTGTTTGGCCGTGAAGGCTGTCGACTATCTAGCAACCCTGTTGTGGAATATAAAATTGCCTGCGAGGTGAAAGCTACGTGTTTACTGAATTGTAAGGCAGGCCAAAATCTCTTGGTAGTTGGTCGAGACAGTGTAGTCGACACAGTGAAAATTTATGGACTAATGTTTAGTTATAATAATTATAATATCCCTACGTCTAGACATTGTTTACATACGGCATGGTCTTTGAAGTTTAAAAAAAAATTGAATAGCTTATTTCAAACGATCGAAATCAGATGGAAGTTTGAAAAAAACACACACAAAAACTTTCATTTAATTAAACAAAAAAAATCCTTAAGTTACCAGACAATAAATCATGTAAAAACATACAGCAAATACGTTTACTGTCTTTTAATTGACAGGGATTTTTTTCTCATAAAAATGTTTAATTGTAAAATTGTAAGTTAACAACTATGTCCGATAAAAATGTACTCGTAATTTGTCTCCGAGCATTTTCCGTTTATATCCTTCAGAATCAGTACTATTATAGGGGGCATACAATTGCTACAACAAATGTCATATCTAGGGTACTTACTATACTTTAGACCTACTCAACTAGCCAGATTCAATAATACTGTGCTTTTTTATACTTGCTGTACATAAAAACTGTTACTGTGTCTAGTATTAGGGGTATTACGTAAGCACTGTGCTTACTCGACACACCACTGAACTCTGTTTCACGAGTAGGTCTGATATTCATGTTCATGCATACGAGTTCACCTAACTGACCCAAAATAGTGCCCTCCGTAATTTCTGCCTTAAGTGTATGGGAAAAAAATTATGCGCCCCGGCAGGGTTAAGGCACATCTAAGTGGCTGGAAATTGCACTCTATACAATTTGAATATCATTTTCTTTTTTTCCCATTTGTTTTTATTTTGAAAATTTTAGGGGGGACAGGACGGCTGGGCCTCTTTGAATCCACCACTGTCAATGGCAGATTTAGAAAATCCAAATAGAGGGGGAAAGGGAAGGACTTTTACAGATTGAGGGTCTGTGACACCTCAGCCCCACAATGGCCGGGGATGAGGTAAGAAAATTGGGGGAGGGGCGCACCACCACTGGGAATAGTGCAGCACATTCTAGCTAGAAGCGCAGACAAATTAGTGGAAAATGTCATCATCACATTCCTTTTAATGTAATGTGATGTAGTGGGATTTACTATAGCGCATTACACCGAAGTCTCAATGCGCTAAAATAAAATAATAAAAAAAGAAAATCCAACTAAAGATTCTATGCTAACCAACTACTGTCTCTTATACACATCTAGATGTGTATAAGAGACAGGCGTATATATGTACACGCACGCGTCTATATATGCACACGCGCGTATATATATACGTGTATACGTATATAATATATATACGTGTATACGTATATATATACGTGTATATATACCGTAGGTGTATACGTATATATATGTGTATATGTATATATATGTACATATATATATATACACGTATATATATATAGGGCCTATATACTTTTTAAGTCATGTATCATGCATAGGAACGTTGACGCCTGCAAGGCTCTGATTTTATGTTGGGGGTAGATTCCATGCCTACCACGGTTGAGACTGAGGTGAGCAATTTTTTTTTTATAAAATGCCACCTACAGTAGATTGTGATGACTGGAATTAGGTGTCGGCTACCTGGATAGTTGCTTTTATTTTTCATTGAATACATTTTTGTCTCATTATATTTTTTTCTCTCTTTTGTGGGAATCGCCCACTTTTATTTCAATACTTTTTCATTTAACACAAATACAAGAATTTGTACAAAATGACGCTCGGGTTGTAGAAGCCCTTAGATACACAGATACCATTTTCAAAAGAGCTTTCAATTTCTCATTATTATTATTTTTTTTTTCTATTTTTATATTTTTGATCCTTTTGTTAAACATTATGTCAAAATAATAATAATATAAAATTATTATACATCACATATAGCACATCATAATTCTTTATGCATATTTGTCTTGTAAATTTCAGAAATACATACACTTTTTGTTCAAAATACGTTTTTTTTTTGTATTTTTGTAACTTATACTATTTTTACACATCAAAAAATTACCTGACAATAACAACATTAAAAGCTTTCCCAAATTTCTGAAAGTCAAAATTTGACCACTTTTTTTTTGGCTTTTTCTTTGTTTGTTAAAAACTCACAAGTGACAAGACTTTTAAACTCAGATGTAAACATATTGTCCAAGGACATTTCTTCCCTAGATTTAGTCTATACATCACTTTACCTTTAAATATACAACAAGTTAAAATTGAAACTAACTCATTTGTCTTCTTATCACACCTTGCAGGTACGATATCCATCCATTTTACTTTATCAGGCTTCTTTAGGCACAATTGTAACATAATATGGAATTTTTCCAACATGAATAATTTTCTTTACAGTTTAACAGCATATGTTTTCATTTTCTATTTCGTTACATGCTTCGCAGAAGTCTGTGTTTGACAGGTTCCATATCTTTTGCCGACTAGTAGAGTCATTTTCATGAGATCCGTGACTAATTTTAGGATACCTTTGTTTCTCGATGGATTTAGCAAGATGGACCAATTTAGATAAAATATAGCTCCTATATACCTCCCAGATATTGGGGGAAAGTCCCGTTTGGGGGCGTTTTTCAAAATGGCCGCTCTGTTGATTTGGACGCTTGTATCTCGATAAGCACTGGTCAGAGAGACTTGATTTTTGTCTCAAATTGTTCACAATATGCATGTTCCTATTTGTTGTAATACAACTTTTTATCAAAAAATGGCGGGAAATGCGGTTTTTGAAAGTTTGACCTTTGACCTTGTAATGTCATATCTCAGTAACTACTGGCCATAGAGACTCACAATTGATTGCAACTTGTTCAGAAGATTCATGTTTATATTCGTCCTAATGAAAAAAATATTCAAATAGTGTCCGGAAACGGTACATTCTGACCTTTGTCCTTTGTAGGTCATTCCCTGTCAAATCAACCAGATTAAAAAGAAGTTCCTGTATGACCGTCTCAGATTTTGATGAAACTTCATAAAAATGATCCACTGTATGATAAACCAACAAAATAAAAAAAATTAGCCTCATAAGATGTGTAGTTTTCGAGATATTGACTCCTCAAAAATATGGGGCGTGGTTCTTCAAGATGTGCAAACGCAATTTACTTCAAATTTGGAAGCTTATAGCAGGAGATTGGTAATAGCTATCAGGGTCAAACTTGGTATTCTAACATATTTTTCGCCATATTTCACAAATATGGCCTTAGATTAACAGTTATCCCTTCCCTGTTGAAGTTATCTGCACTCAAATTAGCCGCTTTGTTTAACAATGAAAATTTTTTGTGATTTTCGAGGTCACCCTGCGTCTATTTGAGTGGGTATATACACCTCATATTACAGAAATATTATCTAAGTGTAGTTGTCTCTAGCCACATGCAAGCGCAGGCTGATCAAATCAATTAAAATTGAATGGCATATATTCAAAGTTGGGACCAGATCTATAAAAGTGAAAAACGCCAATGTTTCTCAACAACAGATCGTCTTGTGGAAAGTTAAAATATTTTCTTAAATTTACCCCAGTTAATCAGATACATTGGATCTACTATATAAACCAAATTTTAGCTTTGGTACTTTTAGCTCATGGCTAGATACTATGTTGAAAACTACACATATTTCAACGTAATATGAAATCACAAACAATTTTAAGAGTTGGGTCATTTCATGCCAAACACACAAATGCATTACACCATGACCAAGGGTCATAGATTTTTTTTTTAATTTTTTGCCACACTGACTCAGTAGTGATATAGATATATATGTGAACTGAAAACCTGAAATTTTGAGACTCCAATTCGTTCACTTTCCTGTAGCGGTAGTTTGAAGTTAAGAGGGCGTGGCCCAAATAAATATGAATATAATACGAATTCTAGGAAGTTTCTATTCATGAATCGAACATGAATATATTCATGAAACAGAATAGAAAGTTTCCAGGAAATAATTTACCATATATTGGCCACAAAAAATGATGTATGTGATGTCCTAATTGCCATGTGCTATGACTTACTAATAATAAGGGCCGTCACCCACAATACAAATTTGATGAGGTTATTATTACCCAGGTTGAAGTTGCACATTAAGAATTAAACCAGAAATAAATTTAGATAAATAAATCTGAAATTCATAGAAAATTTAGTGGGTCTATATGACATAGATTTAGAAAATTAAAGCAAAATATTTATATAAAAGTAGGGTATTATTGTTGATGATATGTTAAAAACATGTTTTTAAGGATTTGGAATCAGCAGTAAAAGGTGACATACACCACAAAAGGTTAAAGGGGTTGTATGATGATATTAGCATACGAAAATCAAAGTTAATTTGAGGCACACCCCCTTTACGTCGAATTGCCGTTACGGGAAAACGAAAATGGAATTTGAGTCTCAAAACTTCAGGTTTTTCTATTCACAAGGCCGGAGGGTGCAAAAAATTAAAAATCTATGACCTGTAATGTTGTAATGCAGTTGTTGAGAGGCCACGCCCCCTTAACCTCGAATTGCCGCTACGGGAAAACGAAAAGGGAATTTGAGTCTCAAAACTTCAGGTTTTTCTATTCACAAGGCCGGAGGGTGCAAAAAATTAAAAATCTATGACCTGTAATGTTGTAATGCATTTGTTGAGAGGCCACGCCCCCTTAAACTCAAACTGCCGCTACAGGGAAACGAATGAATTGGCGAGTCTCAAAATTTCAGGTTTTTCAGTTCACATAACTCTTAAAATCTTTCGTGATTTCCGATTATGTTATTGTGTAGTTTTCAACATAGTATCTAACCATGAAGGAGCTGAGTACCAAACCTGAAATTTGGTTTATAGGTAGATCTAATATATCTGATTAACTGGGGTAAATTTAAGAAAAGATTTTAACTTTCCAAAAGACGATCTGTTGTTGAGAAACATAGGCATTTTTCACTTTTATAGATCTGGTCCCAACTTGGAATATATGCCATTCAATTTTAATTGATTTGATCAGCCTGCGCTTGCATGTGGCTAGAGACAACTACACTTAGATAATACACCTGTAATATGAGGGGTATATACCCATTCAAATGGAAGCAAGGTGACTTTGAAAATCACAAAAAAATTTGCATCGTTAAACAAAGCGGCTAATTTGAGTGCATATCACTTCAAAAGGGAAGGGATAACTGTTAATCTAAGGCGATATTTGTAAGATATGGCGACAACTATGTTAGAATACCAAGTTTGATTCTGATAGCTATTACCAATCTCGAGTTATAAGCTTCCAAAGTTGAGGTAAATTGCGTTTGCACATCTTGAAGAACCACGCCCCATATTTTTGAGGAGTCAATATCTCGAAAACTACATATCTTATGAGGCTAATTTTTTTTATTTTGTTGGTTTATCATACAGTGGATCATTTTTATGAAGTTTCATCAAAATCTGAGACGGTCATACAGGAATTTCTTTTTAATCTGGTTGATTTGACATGGAATGACCCTACAATAAGTCAAAGGTCAGAATGTACCGTTTCCGGTCACTATTTGAATATTTTTTTCACGAATAGAAACATGAATCTCCTGAACAATTTGCAATCAATTGTGAGTCTCTATGACCAGTAGTTACCGAGATATGACATTACAAGGTCAAAGGTCAAACTTTCAAAAACCACATATCCCGCCATTTTTTGATAAAAAGTTGTATTACAACAAATAGGAACATGCATATTGTGAACGATTTGAGACCAAAATCAAGTCTCTCTGACCAGTGGTTATCGAGATACAAGCGTCCAAATCAACAGGCGGCCATTTTGAAAAACGCCCCCAAACGGGACTTTCCCCCAATATCTGGGAGGTATATAAGAGCTATATTTTATCTAAATCTTGCCAAATCCATCGAGAAACAAAGGTATCCTAAAATTAGTCACGGATCTTTTCGTTGGCAAGATTCTGTGTAATAATTTATAATTAAATTGAGCAACCTTTTTAATATGTAGCATTGAGTGTACTTTCTCTTTCCAACAATGTTCCCAGTTAATTGAATTGTTTTGTAATTCATTTTCCCATTTGATTTGAACATTTGGTATGCTATATATTGGTTTTAAAAATGATGTGTAGAATTTTTTAACATTTTGTTTCTTCAAAATAATGTCATAATTATATTTTGAATAAATCTGATTTAGGCAATTTTACTTTTATAAGAAACCGTGGAATTGCTCTTTATCCCTCATATCGCCCCTACAGAAAAATAGTGAAATTTTGCTTTAACATACCAATTCTTTTTAGTCACTTTTAGGTTTGTTCTATAACTGTGGAAACAGACAGGACCTTAGTTAAATACTTACCCATTATAGTCGTTCAGTGGTGGCCCCAGGGGGTCTGATAGGGTGGGTCCAAACACAGGGCCGACTAGACCCTCGGTCAGAGTCCCGGAATAAACTTCCCTGGGCTTATGGGAGAATTTCTTTTTAGCTTTTTATGGCCCAAAATTTTGCTTTTAAGCCAAAATATTAGGGATTGGCAATCAAATTAATGTTATATGGATAAGCAAATCATTATTTGTGGTGTGGCAACCTTGTCGAGGCATCGGACGATGGAAGTCTAGGCCTGTCAGACGGGAATTCCCCACCTCCCAAGCAAATTTGGAATGATAACGTCAACACACCGAATTCAAAGACTCCGACAATCAAAATTAAAAGAAATGTTTACCTATTTAAATTTAATCTTTCTACACTACATTTTTCTTCATCATCATTAGTACACTATTATGTTGTTACTCTATAATATTATTAATAGGCCTATAGTATATCATTATTCTTATGCGTTTAAAAAAATTATAGTTTATAATTCACATTAATATTAGCGTTAGTACTGTTAATCTTAATATACTAATGTCATTATTATTATTATCATCATCATCTTCCTTATTGTCATCCCCATCCTCATTATATTCCCCATTATAAGGAGGATGTTGATGATGACGAGGAGAAGAAAGATGATGAAGATGATGGTGAGGAAGAAGATGATGGTGATTACGATTGATGATAATGGTTGTTTATGATAATGATTGTGATGATGGTGATAAGAAAGATAGAAAATGATTGATGAGAATGATGATGA
>NW_022700574.1:13124-13424 GCF_011630105.1 Anneissia japonica
TATTTGTTTCAATTGTATTGCTTGAAAAAGTCACCGTCATTTTTTTTCGATTGGTGCTATGCTGACCGCCCACCGCGTAGAGGCTGCATTTTTACACCTCTAGCGACTTCGTTGGCTTTAAATTGCCATTTCGGCTGTTCACCAATCAAATATCCTGTTGTTCATTCCCCTTCTCCACGGTGATGAAGAGGATAATGATGAAAATGATGATGGTAATGATGATGATAATAATGAGGATGATGGTAATGATGATTATGATTATGGTGATTAAGATAAGAATGATGGTGAGGAGGATGAGGA
>NW_022700574.1:13436-16318 GCF_011630105.1 Anneissia japonica
GAGGATGATGCGGCTGATGAGGAGAAGGAAGATGATGAGGTAGATGATGATTAATGATGGATGATGATGAGGAAGAAAATGATGCTGATAAGGATGGTGAGGATAATGATGATAATAAGGAGCAGGATTAGGATGATGAGTTTGATGATGATGAAAATAAGGATGATGATGATTATGATTGATGATAATGGTCGTTGATGAGGGTGATCGTGATAATGATGAGGATGATTGATGAGAATGATGTTGATGAGGTTAATGGTGACGAATGATGAGAAACACCCCATCTACCCCTCATCCTCATCTTCATTCTTGTCGTCCTCATCCTCTTCATTATCATCCTCATGATGAGGATGATGATTGATAATGATGATTAATAAGGATGATGATGATGTGGTTGATGATGAGGACAAGGATGATGATGGATATATATATATATATATATATAACAGGTTCTTGTTACATTTGATATACATAGCATATGTAAAAGTGACTAAAAACATACATTTATTTCCCCTACCCCCATCTTAATTAGCCCAAAATAGGATATTTTATGTCAAAATTTTAAAGTGCTATAAAAAAAATTGCCCAAGCTCTAAGAATGGGGATGTTTTTTCTGAGACACTATATGATATACTGATTCAGAAAAACCAAAAATAAATTTTCCTTTACTTTTTTCCCGCTAATTTCCTACTGCACCCAGGCTAAAGCTCACATATAAAACAGTCTGTTGCAGCATATGCTGAATTAAAAGACTGGATATAAACTTACAAAAATAAAAAATTGGCAATTAAAAATTTACAAATCATTATTAAAATATTGCAATATTAAATATGAAATTTATTAGAAACATTAAAAAGACAGACGAACAATGGCAACATGCAGGGCCGCTTCCCTTGTCCCACTTCCGAACGGATACAGGATTTTATGTTGGGGAGTAGATTCCATGCCTACCCTGGTTGAGACTGAGGTGAACAAATTTTTTTTATAAAATGGCCCCTACAGTAGATCGTGATGACTCGAATTAGGTGTCGGCTACCTGCATAGTCGCTACCACTTTTATTTGAAAAAATTTTTGGCTCATTATATTTTGAAAAATCTGATTTAGGCAATTTAACTTTTATAAGAGACCGTGGAATTGCTCTTTATTAAACGAAATAATTGGAAACTTCTTGATGAACGTGAAGATTACTATTTAGAGCAGCTAAGGGATCCAGTTGTGCATTTTATCACCAAAGCATGAAAGTTGGCATAAAATATCTTTGATATGTGTAGCTTAAAAAAAGTTGTGTGTCAAGATTCTGACCCCTGCTATGGCCACCATTTTAAATTCAAAATGGCCACCTACTAAAAGTCTGGATCCATATATCTTGTTGATATATTGTTTTTCATCATTATATTATAACTGCATATATATACAAAAAATATCATAAATTATATTGTATCTTATATCTTTTGACAAACATTTACTTGATTAAAACAGTTTATTTCAAGTCTTTCAGTACATATTTTAGTTGGCCCATACTTTATTATTATGTTTTTGTTTTGTTTGTCAGCCCATAAAGGTATCTCCATGGTCAGCCATAACCACATCCCCGAAATCTTAGACTCCGGGGTACCAGGATGGTGTCCATGGCTGAAAATAGCTTTATCTTAACCATAACCAACGGGTTATTAGGGGAAAATGTCATCATCACATTCCTTTATCGCTGCTGCTGGACGTTGGTTAGAGCATGCACATGTCACGCCAAAATTGGTCTGGGCAAAAAAATGTCCGGCAGACAGATTTTGGCCCCGGACCAAATTTTTCCTGACAACCTATAAGACGTTCAACAATAACATATTATGAATTTAACACATTCGTTACCACACCCCCTTAAGTAATTGCCATAATATTACCTCACCTAATATCATTAGGTGAGGTGAGAAAATTTAAAGAATAGAAACCAGGCAAATGGGTATTGTTTACATCCAACGCCCAAGGTAGGTCACGTGTCATAACGAAAGCTACGTTACCGGCATTCCTTCTGTATGAAAAGTAGGTCAGAGCTAACCGCAACCGCTGCCTTTTCTACAAAACGGTAGACAGCTTGAAGACATGTCTACCGATTCGTGGAAAAGGCGTTATTCCCGTTAAGGTTAGGGGTTGCGGGAGGGCCGGGATAGGTGGTGGGCGTCGGGGAGAAAACCACAATTCGTCGAGGAGAGAAATGTATTTGTATAAGCCTTTGAAACCCCTAAATTGTCATATTTTTCGGAGGGTTCGCCCTCCCCGGAACTCTTTCGAGAGATTAAAGTGGTGAAAGGTAAAATTTTAGGGAAAAATATGCATGGTGTACCGTATTTAATCGATTTTATTAGTCTACTAATAATAGGCCTATATTTATTATTATTAATAATTCCATCAGGTGACAATTCCATTGATTAAATCATGGTTCCTAACATTTAATTCCGGTTTAAGTGAATTATAAAAGCAGTAGCCTAGTAATAGGCCTAATAATAATAATAATAGGCCTAGTAATAATAATAATAATAATACTGTTATTATTATTGTTACTATTTTTATTATTGTTATTGTTATTATTATTATTAGGCCTATTACTAGGCTACTGCTTTTATAATTCCACACCAGGTGGGGGTGGAAGGGGGCGAAGCCCCCTTGAAGCCCAGCACATTTGAGGAATATGAGTTTGCATTAAGTTAATTTTGACTATCTAGCATGGTAGTTTTCAGTAACAAAAAAAAAAAAAGGTGCATGTCTTTTAAAAGAAATTTTAATATTCAGGGTAGCCGCAATATGCAACTATAAAATGTGTCATTAAAATAATAATTCATCTACTCACAGCTGTGAAAATTCAAGGTTTTCCCCTCTTGAAAACGGTCAG
>NW_022700574.1:16363-22232 GCF_011630105.1 Anneissia japonica
CCCCCCCCCCCCCCCAGATCTGCCAATGTGAATCGCGAGAAAATTTAACTCGGTTGGGGACTGGATAAACATTCTCTTTCCCATCATTCGCCTCCTTCCCTCTTTCATTTTTTGCATTTCTTTCCAATCATACAAAAATCTCCAGACATTATATATTTTTTGCCAAAAAGTGGGGGGGGGGTCCTCCCCCTCCACCGGTTCCGCCGGCCCGTTAAACACTGTGGGTGAAAGTTTGTTGCAAAAAAATAATGGGAGGGGCGTACGCCCCTTACATCTAATCCCCATTCTAATATTTAACAAAGGGCCCAGAAATCAATTAAGCCAATCAGCTGTTGAATGTATAGGTCTCAAGTTACTCACCCCAATGGCAATAAATCGTGCTTTATTTAGGCTAGCTAGGCTAAGGTAGGCCTAGCCTAGCCTAGATGAGACCCTAGCGCCCCGCCTAGGGCCTACGCTAGCCTACCTACAGCATTGAAGATCACTAGTGTTTAATTATTGAATATAAAATTTCTATTGAATTAAAGTATATTGAATTAAAATGTTCTACCAGATTGAGCGATCAAACTATCATCTGTTGAGAGAGATAACGTTACATGCTATCCTGTAATGTTGGTGAATGTCTAGGGGATCATTTAATAATTCAACACTCACTGGATGTGGACAGCTGAAAACTAGCTACAGTGTACTTTTGGGCTGTGATACCTTCTGTGCAGGGATCGTATCAAAAATTCCGTTTTTTTTTTAACTTAAAGAAAATGTTTTTTCTTGTTAATTTTTCACTAGACAACCGGGCAACATGAGTATAAATAGGCTAGCCCGGAGCGGGTTTTTTTTTTGTGAAATAAGGGGGGGGGGTGCGCGCGTCGCAGGCGCCCCCCCCCCTAAATCCTCCCCTGCCTATGCAGTCGACAGTAGTGCTAGTAGTACTCTGAACTAGCATTGTTTTAGTTACCATATCAGATTTTCTTGTGTTAAAAACATGATTTACTATACTATACTTCTTTCTAAAACATAACTTGTACTTATGTATTATTATTAGGCCTATTACTAGGCTACTGCTTTTATAATTCACTTAAACCGGAATTAAATGTTAGGAACCATGATTTAATCAATGCAATTGTCACCTGATGGAATTTTAGCCCCATAATATGCAATTGTGCGTGGGAGTATTGATTCATCAATCATATTCAGATTTTGTTTTCATTGATGCTTGATACCGGTACCTGTTTATGCAACTGTTACCCCTGGGCGTTAAATTCGAGCACAATATAACCACGCCTATAATTTTTTTAGTGAGGTGTACTCGGGCTGCACCCGTCGGGATTTTTCTTTAACCAGGTATACCTGTACGTAATCTTACTAAATATAAGAAATTTGTTCATGCGTACCTACTGATCCTATAAAAAGTTGAAAACTTTCTTCATTTCATCATTCATTAGAATTTACTCTTCAAGACATCACATTGCAGTAATAATATTAGGCCTATTCTGTGCTTAAATTTCATTGACTACTTTAGGCTGAAGCAAACTACGCGTTCAAAATGACCGGCACTAGTATTCTGACGACCGTCATTTTTACGGCTGTTCTAAGTGAGTAGGTTTTTATTCTTATGGGTCAGACAACTTTATTCAGTGGCGTCGCTAGCGTTCGAAATCTGGATGGGGAAGTGAGGCCAGTGGCAGCGCCAGCGTTTGAAATCTGGGGCGAGGGAGTGAGGGGAAAGATAACATTTTAGGGGGAAATATGCTTGGGTGGTCCGAAGTGGGCATGGTCGGGCGTCGCTCAAAATGTCTTGAAAGTAGTCCAGGTGGCGAAAAATATGGCAATTTAGGAATTTTAGGGGAAATAGAGGCTTATTTAATCGCTATTATAGATAGGTAGTCTACAAATATATAGAAAATACATATCATTTTTTTCTCCCCGACGAATTGTGGTTTTTATTCTTTTTGGTGGGGGCAAGAAAATTATCTGGGTGGAGGGTGGGGGAAATTCCCGCGCCGCCACTGCAGATTGTGGGTCGAGAGCAATGGTGTAAGAGGTGCACGAGGGGCGTACGCCCACCATAAAGAAGCTCTCTCCCTCATATCGCCCCTACAGAATTTTAGTTTAGTCGGCCTGCTGTAACACTTCTGAGTTGGGAATTATTATATATTTGGATATATTTTATTGCATAAAGGAAGCTCACATACAAAACAGTCTTTTGCAGCATATGCTGAATTAAAAGACTGCATATAAACTTACAAAAATAAAAAATTGGCAATTAAAAATTTACAAATCATTATTAAAATATTGCAATATTAAATATGAAATTTATTAGAAACATTAAAAAGACAGACGAACAATGGCAACATGCAGGGCCGCTTCCCTTGTCCCACTTCCGAACGGATACAGGATTTTATGTTGGGGGGTAGATTCCATGCCTACCCTGGTTGAGACTGAGGTGAGCAATTTTTTTTTATAAAATGGCCCCTACAGTAGATCGTGATGACTGGAATTAGGTGTCGGCTACCTGCATAGTCGCTACCACTTTTATTTGAAAAAATTTTTGGCTCATTATATTTTGAAAAATCTGATTTAGGCAATTTAACTTTTATAAGAAACTGTGGAATTGCTCTTATCATCTTATCAAACGAAATAATTGGAAACTTCTTGATGAACGTGAAGATTACTAGTTAGAGCAGCTAAGGGATCCAGTTGTGCATTTTATCACCAAAGCATGAAAGTTGGCACAAAATATCTTTGATATGTGTAGCTTAAAAAAAGTTGTGTGTCAAGATTCTGACCCCTGCTATGGCCACCATTTTAAATTTAAAGTGGCCACCTACTAAAAGTCTAGATCCATATATCTTATTGATATATTGTTTTTCATTATCATATTATAACTGCATATATATATACAAAAAATAACATAAATTATACAGTATCTTATATCTTTTGACAAACATTTACTTGATTAAAACAGTTTATTTCAAGTCTTTCAGTACATATTTTAGTTGGCCCATACTTTATTATTATGTTTTTGTTTTGTTTGTCAGCCCATAAAGGTATCTCCATGGTCAGCCATAACCACATCCCCGAAATCTTAGACTCCGGGATACCAGGATGGTGTCCATGGCTGAAAATAGCTTTATCTTAACCATAACTAGATTTTAAAGGATGCTTTCTTCCAAAGACGGATAGATACTTGACAGATATTTTTTATGATTCCTGAGCCACGAAATCTGGAATGCAAACATTATTTTCTTGTTTTTATTGATATATTCATTCATATCCTTTTAAAGTTATAAAGTTATTTGTATTTAAGGTGGCATTTCCACAATGCAAAGTATTCACATTGATGTTCAAAGTTATATCAGACAATTATTTACAATGCGATGCTCTACACGTAGATTAAGATCATTCTCACAGTAAAGGATTGGCGTGCTTAAGCCAAACACAACTTTTTATGATAATCGATCCTTCACTTTTGCATCACCTTACTTCTGGAACAGTCTTCGCGAATCAGCCATCAGGTATTGGTTAGGATGGTGACGTTGACCCTTCAAAGATTCTTTTATTCATTTAGTTGTGCCATTTTTTTCCTAATTTTTATTTTTGTTTTGTTTGTGTATCTCTTTAATATGTTATATATAATGTGAAGCGCGCAAAAGCTCTTCGGTGCATTATGCGCTATATATCTATTACCATTAATATTAATATTATTATTAGAGCCGAAGGAGTAGCCTAGGTAGAATAAACATTTTTTTCTTGTTTTAATAAAACAAAAATGGTATCTATGGGCAGATTACTAGGGTCAGAGATCAAAACAAGCATTTTCGGCATTTTATCTACACATTTTTCAGTGACGGTAAATTGATGCTTATTCTGGCATTTCAGACCATAATCAAGTCTTTAAATTTGGGAAGTTGTGGATATTTCAAGGTATTTAACGTCAAAGGTTAACAAATATCAATTCTGTTCACTATAAGACAAATACATACTGTATGTACGGTATGTTCTGATGGATATGCTGGTTATCAAAGTTACTAAGGTCAGAAATGTCATTTCCAGTCACATTTGGACAATATGTTGCATTAGGAGCATATTAGATACATGTATGTTACGAATAATTTGAGACCAAAATAAGGTCTCTACACACACACACACACATCCCACACACACACACACACACATCTGTCTCTTATACACATCTCTTATCATCTTATCAAACGAAAATTCGCCTAAAATGCGATTATTTACTGCGCATGATGACTAAGGAAATGATTTTTCCACTATTGGGTGGACTGCATAAACTTAAAACATAATACTGCTTAAGACAGCGTAACATTGGATGAGATAGGTTATATCTAATTGAATAGGCTTTAAAAATACAATAAAAATGAAAAAAAAAACCGCTTTAAATTGAAATTATTACGGCAAAGAAATATTGCAAGTTGCAATATCGTATCTGTAGTTAAGATTTATGTTTGATTTTGTAAAATGATTGATTATATGAAATAAAAGTGGGATGACCCCACACAAGACAAACAAAAACGTACAGTAAAATTTTACATTAATTTCTGTATTTCGGAATTGTATTTTTAAAACACACAATTAAAAAAGACTAAAGGGGTATTTTTTTACCCATAAACTAAGCACTTCCTCCTCGTGCTTAGAGCTAAACCTAGGGCTTATGTCAGTTAATACACTACTAGTAGCGGTGTCATCATTACCTGAATCGTCATTACTTACTGCAGAATAATATATATCTTCACCGAGATCGATATTTTCATCCCCACTCTCATCGTCTGCTAAAATAAGCGTAAGCGCGTCACTGACGCTAAATGACTGCTTTCTTTTGGCCATTTTGAATGCTTCTGCACGTCCAGTTGCGGCAACAATAGGGAAATCCCCTAAGTGACTCATTAAATAGAGGGTAGCAGCGTTAAACGTCACTCCGTACTGTATACGGAGCGCGCTTCCTGCGACAGAAAATTGGTCCGTATAGTATACGGACCTCGACTTCAAAGGGTTAAAGAACTAATCTGTGCCACAAAAGACATTAAAATACATCACAAAACGAGCTTCGGCCCCTTCGTTACCCCCACTGATCCCACATTTACAAAGTTTGCAACAATCGTTATTATAATATCAGAGAGGATAATACAGTAATACCTATATGGCAAAGTGTGGGTAACTAGGGCTACGCTTGTTGGAGACGCGGATTGATATAAAAGTTTTGAACATGTTATACGCCCCAAGACAACGTTTATAATTAGTTAAATGCACTAGATAATACTACTAGTGTGTGATTGAGATGGTCCCCTTGATTGTAATTGCGGTATTGTTATGATGTATTAGCATTGTAGTTTTGGCTGTATTGTACATGAATACCTAATACTGTAATGATTGAGATATTATTTTTATTCTTTCCGAGTATTCTTTCTTAGTATTCGATGATTTAATGATACTAATTGCAATAAGTTTTATGCTATTCTGTTGTTACATGTAGCTGGGGTGTTTGTTGGTGTTTAAATTTACTATGCTGTGTTAATGTATTGAAGCTGATGAGAGTTCAGCTATATATTATAGTGGCTTCACTGTAAACGGTGGATGGAATTAAAGAACCGAGTCAGTGATCGTGTTGTCCTGTAGCCTTTTATTGAATTCACATTAAATTTACTATATTTACTGACTGATTTTGCCAATCATTTCTAAGGTCAAACAACTATGCTGTCAGCAAAAATGTGCAACAGTGCATTGCCGGTAGTAGATTGCGACGGCCTAAACATCTTCAACAGTTATATTGAATATGGTGACTGTCTCTTATACACATCTAGATGTGTATAAGAGACAGTATATATACAGAACCCCTATAATCACCGAT
>NW_022700574.1:24710-25450 GCF_011630105.1 Anneissia japonica
CAGGGGAAATTTGATTGGCTGAATCTATGGCAGCCATCTTGGATGGTACACACACACAGCTCTGCGTATTTCGAACATCGAATACATTGCTGTTAGCGCTCTAGTATTCTTATTATATCTCTATGCTCCATGCTTATACGAAAACTCTTGGTGGCAGCACAGCCTATTGCTACCATAGAGTACTCATTTTCACAAAGAAATACACACAACTGGTTAGCTAACAATTATGTCAATGTTACATGAACACCTGGAAAGGAAGGTGCAATCACGTTGTTACCTAGCAAACGTCTGTACTGTATGGGGGAGGGGCTGCTGATGTACTGTGTAGCGGGGGACGATGAGGCATAAGACTAGGCCTAACTAAGACAGTGGAATTATATGTGATAGAATAGAGAGTACACTTTCGGAAGAAATAAATTAAAATAAGAAAAAAAAAATATCTAAGAATAATTCATTTGCAGAGGTACCTTGTTTAAGTATTATACAATGCTAACAATGCGGCTCTTGTAGCCCTGGCTTGGGCAAGGCATCCATGTGCAAAGCAGTGGCGTTTGTTTATCCATGAAAAAAGCACGCCACCGGGAAAGTTTGCCTTACCAGGAAAAGGTGACGTATAGCTTATGACGTATGCATACTAACTAATGTGAGTGTGACGTCACCAAAAAATGAATATTTTCTATTATAACCAAAATATTAATAACTACAAAGTTTATGGGCGTAAATTCCCTTAATACGAATGA
>NW_022700574.1:25494-26995 GCF_011630105.1 Anneissia japonica
CTCCTTGCCATACAAATTACAGCTCCCACTGACGTCTCAGTCGAGAAATACGGGGAGCTGAAGTTTTTTTATAAGTAAATATTTAATAACTACTTATGAAACGGAACATTTTCAGTATTTTCAAAAAGTAAGGTTTTAACTGGTTAGTTATTTAAACAGTTATTCAAAAACACGGTTAAATTTCGCAGCAGAAACGAGGCCCCATAATGAAACGCAGTTAATAATTTGTTAACTTTTATGTGTATGTTTTCTGGAACCACCAAAGCTTAAAATAAAATGTTGAATAAAACTATCACTGAATATTCGATTGAAGAATAAAACTGAATTAGGAGTATCTGTCTTATACTTACCCACCTGCCCCTATTCGAAAAAAAAAAAACAATCACAATGATATTAGGAGGATTTAGGTGAACGTGAAACAGGGGTCGAAATGTCATTTAATAGCAAGTAGATATATAATTAACAATAATAGAGATATATATCTCTATTAACAGCGATTTAAGGCCAATATATCTCTATTTTGTCTGTGGCACCTGTTGATGACCAAAAATGACACTTTTAAACTTGAATTTAGTTTTCGTTTTCCTCCATGTGCTACTTGTACCCGTCCGACCGGCTGTGCTTCCTCCCCGCCTTCTGATATGTCCCCTGCTAGGCTTTTTTGGTGGTTTTTACTGTATTTTTAGTCTCTGACTTCCTTTTCGTGTTGCTAATTACTTGTTAATGAGTGGGATTTGAACATACTCAAATATATCAATATATTTCAAATTATTAGTTCTTTGATAGTGACTAAAAAAACTTTTTGAAAAATTGTCAGTTACTTCCTTTTGTCATGGTGGGGCAGTGTACATCAGGTACATGGTGACAACTTCAAATCACATACTAAGCCTACTCAGTTTCCTTATTAGTAAATATTTATTAACTGTTTATAAGTGAACATTCTCAGTATATTCCCAAAAGCAAGATTTTAACTGGTTATTTATTTAAACAATTATTTTAAAAACACGGTTAAATTTCTCAGCAGAACGGGGCTGAAACACAGTAAACAATTTGTTAGGGAAATTTATAATTATTAGAATTCTTTTATTTGTATCTCTTCTGGGACAATCAAAGCTTAGAATTAAATGTTGCCAAAATTATCACTATATAAGTTATTAATTGAAGAACGTTATAAAATTGCATTAGGAGTGTATATATCTGATACTACCCACTCGCATCAGACACCCACTCGCATCAGACTCCCCCATTCTAAAAAAATGTCTGACATTCTTATTCTATAGGCTAACTCACAGAATGATTTATGTGGAATTAAATCAGGAAGGCAGCACTTAAGAGTTGGGACCAGGCAATTGTTGAGGATGTTGATGTGTTCATTAGTTGAATTGCCTTGTTCCAAGGGACTCAATTGCACGATGTTAATTACTGATGTCATCAATGCCTTTCATAAAATTCCTCAACCACCGGAACAAAAATATACCGCTTTAGCTGGTGATTTGAAAGA
>NW_022700574.1:27615-29552 GCF_011630105.1 Anneissia japonica
GAAGAACATGACAAAGAAAGAAAAAAAAATCAGTCTCCACCGGGACTTCAACCGGGCCCTTTCGCATACATGGCAAATGTCATACCACTTGACGAAGGCATTGTGGTGATTCGAGCTCCAGGTGGAATCTGAGTTCCTTTTATTCTTTTAAAGTGTCTGATGTCACGATTTTGATATAGAAATAATATCGCACATGACTATAGACTGCCAGAGATACCCTCTTCTGATTATTTTCTTTCTTTTTTTTTTTTTTGCGTGCTGGATCGCGAATGAGATACTTTTTAATCTGTGGCCATTCAATAATGCCGTCTATGTTAAATATATTTTTCAGGAATGGAATATTGAAACAGAACACCAGGAACGAGCAATGTTTATTATAGATTGTATATTCCGTGACAGTTTTTTTAACTTCAGATTTTGCAATAAAATATAGTAAAGTAAGAGATAGAATACTGTATATTATATACATTGAATATGATATCTTCACAATATGGTGATATTACCTATGTATATAACCTAATACTTGCATTACATCACCTAAATAAATTGTATTTTAAAATCAGGTATTTTAAAATTACATGTTCCTAACATATTAGATAATACTTGCATCACATAACCTTAACACATTATATGTTTGATTTAAAGAACGCATGCTCTCAAAGACAGTATCTCCAGTTTTACCGACACAGCGCAATGTAGTATTATCTATTTTTTTAAAATCTATATTAGTGGTCGGTATGCTATCTTACTATTTAAAATAAGCTGGGGCTAATGCAGGATTTGGCGGTAGGAGGTGCGTGCAGAAATTTGAAGAATTAGTACCTGTAGATTGCCGGAAATGACACAATTAAAATAGTAAAATTCATCACATCACTATATCATTTTCTTCCCCAGTGAACTGCACCCATGTATTTTAAAATTACATGTTTCTAGGATGTGATAAAGCTTAATCCAGCAATGTTCTATATTCTTATATTTGAATAACATGAGGTATTGTTTGCAATGCCGTAGCCAGGATTTTCAAGCAATGCAGGCGAAAGCACCAGGGTGGACCCACTTTATGCGTAAATTTAAACAAAATGGACACATTTTACGCAAAAATATTAAAAGTTTTTACCCATTTTCTTCAATTTTACCCATTTTAAGCTAAATACGAAAAATCTGGACCATTTTTTTTTTCAAAAAGTGGACCCATTTTATGCATAAAATTACATAATTTGGACCCATTTTAAAAAATGTGGATCCATTCTTTGTGGACCCATTACAAACATTGTAATGGGTCCACAATAGCTGGCAACGGCATTGATTGTTTGATAGGCCTATGTTCCAAAATTTAAGTCTAGATCGTGTAGGTAATATTTTGTGTATGAATTTAAAATTGATGCTTTAAAATTATTTGAATTCCCAACGAAGCCTTATTGACCCAGCTGGTTAAGGTGTCAGCATAGACGGTTTTTTTTTTTAATTTTCACACATTTGAACACTTTAACACTAATTTTATGTATTTTAGGTGTGTTCCGCTATAATACATTTTAACATTTTTAAGCGAAATTTATGTACTTTTATATGATAGATTTTATTGTAAAATGAGTTTTTAATCATTATAATGTTTCATTGTATGGTAGTTTCCTTTGTTTATCATCGCAAGTAAGTCAAAATTCCAATTTGTAGTTTTAGTACGAGTTTGACTTGTATATATCGTAAATATCTATTATAGCATGATATGGACAGGAAATATTTGTGCCAAATAAAATTATATTCCTATAATATGTCAACTGTGTATGATTTTTATCGTATCAATCTATATTTTTACATAAATGTTAATGGTAGTATGCGTGCTGCTTACCATCTCAATAATACCTACTTTATCTATATACATACACATACACACACACACACATATATATATATATATATATATATATATATATATATAT
>NW_022700574.1:31189-36980 GCF_011630105.1 Anneissia japonica
GCCTAAGTCCTTATCAAGCTTAGCTTATCAAGTCTTTATCAAGACTTATTATAGTCGAAAGTACTCGCTAGTTTTCAAATAAATTTTATGGCATAATTATATCTGATACCATTTGACTCGTTATTTACTGTATGTCACGAAGTTTGTGAATGTGTACAGTATAAAGACTGTGTACAAGAAAGGAAACAACAACGTATTTCAGGTGTTATTAATTTTAATAACCAAATCAATCGGTTTTACAATATTTACCTGGCCTTAACTACTTTTAACTAAAAAATAATAATAAATAAATTGAGTTTACAAGCACCACATCAGTCAAAGGCTGCCACTAAAATTAAACAATGTAAATTTGTTGTCAGACCATTAAATTGTCTCAATAACACCCTACGTTTCCACAATGCGCTTAACTTCTCTTATTCCGTTCTGTTTCCATCAAATCCCGATTCTCACTCCGTTACTCTCGGTATCCTAATGCAATTCCGGTGTCGTTACAATGTCGGTATAATTCCACCCAAGCTCAAAATACTGTTTTTTGTCACAGCTAAAAGCTTCATTGATTTCAAACGATCACAACTTAACTATTTTCGATACCACCACCGGCTAAAAATATATATACAGAACCCCCAATAATGCAATCGCTGATTATCACTTAGGCCAACCATTATACAATTATTTGAACATTTAACAATCAAGTTTTGCCTACAATATATCATACTATATCATTCACATCGTTACTATAAAATACAACAATTAACTCATTAGTGTCTGCATTACACTACCATGTTCTGTCGTTTACAATAAACGAAAACATCGATGGAACAGCAACATCCGACTTTACAGTAAATGTGATAAAGTATATGGACGTTCAATGATTTGTTTAACATGAATCTACCTTTATATGGCCATTTACTTCAAGATCATTCCCGATACAGACGGATCCAGGAATTCAAAGTAGAGGGGGCCCGTGGGGGTACTTTCACAGATTGAGGATTCAGCCCTACCATGGTTTTGCGCTAAGGTAAGGAAATGTGTGATTGTGACACCTCTAGATGGCCGCAAATTGCACTCTCAGACTTAATTGTGAATATAATTTTCTTTATATTCCGTATACTGGGGTAACTTTGGCAGGTTTTTAACATTATAGGGGCAATTATACACCAAAACAACAGAATATTTTTTTCCCTATCGTATTATAGTACACGATGTATTAATATGCCATATAGTACTTATGTACATTGGAATTGAATTGGAGGACAACAATATTTCGGCCTCGATTTTTAAAAGCAATCTTATGGTTACACGATGTCATACGGTAATATTTTGGGATAAATACCGTAGTTAATTTGCAAATATCAAACCCACTTAGTACTGATTAATACACAAATGCTTCGATATGTTTTATAATAATGAGGTACGTATAACCTAACATATTTTAGTCTTATAGTCAGTGTACTGTAGCGTGTCAAATGCCCTATGATTCAACTTGCATTATCTTGTTTATTGAATAATATATCTACAAACATAAACTCCACTCCAGGGGGTGGGGTGGAGAGAATAATCAGAATCGAACATTGCACACATCCCCCCCCCCCAGACACCCCTGTAAATTTGAGCAAAAATATTACGCTCGCTTCCACTTTTGATTTGCTTTCCCCTATTAAATTGCTCAGTTAAAGATTTATCAGGAAATGCTAAAAATATTCCATTTTAAGATGTTCAGATTGAGATTCAATTTATTTGGTCCAATAAAATGGAAATAACATGAGTACATTTCATAAAATATGTAAAATACTTTTATATATAAAAATACAATAAAATATTCAGTACAATAAGATATAAAATACAATACAAGATAAAAAAAATTACACCAAACACAATAAAAACGCTTACATGGTACTTTTAATTTAAATATTTAGAATACTAGAAAAAGACAATAAAATATGCATTACGATACCAACAAGATCAGAAAAATAACAAACACCAGAACACTAAAAAAAACGCTTAAAACTTCAAATTATAGATTAAAAAAATAAATAGTAAAAGTAAATAAAATTAAATTATATACAGTACAGTAATTACTTTGCTAGAATCCTGATTTATATAATTTTTTAAAATATTTTATTTTATTTTTATTATTTTATTACTATCTACTTCTACTTCGAATTTCATTTATATTAAGCTAATAAATAATGATTGTAACATACATGTTACTCGAAACAGCAAAAACAATAACAAAACAGTAAAAAGCTAAATGAAGTTAAATATATTCATTAGTGTACAATCTGATCGAGTAAGGCACAAATGATAAATCTGTCAGTTCTACATTTAATGGATCCATACAAATTGTTTCTCTTAGCCCAAATTGTGATAGATATTATACAGCTGGTGTTTTACATTTTTTTTTAAATATTAGTAGTTTTAGCTTTGATACTTTATGACATATTCCCATCAGTGAATAATTCATTCTTGATTTGTATATATAAGCTATTAACTTACTATAGGCCTATGGATGAAAAAACAAATCTGTCAATGTAACAGAGAGTTAAATAATCCCTGTCCTTTATTTTATTGTAATGAAATGTTTAAATCAGCAACAATTATTTTCTCATCTGTTTTTGGTTGGAAATATGTGATTTCTCTTTTTTAAACTAAAGTATTTAAAATTTTAATTGATATTTTGAGGTTTATCCTGATTTATATATATAGGCCTAACCTTAATTTTTAAGATTATTCCCCTCACACACTGAGTCCCCACAGTGGCGCAACGCCCATGAGCTCTCGGGAGGGCCATTAGGCCTATACATTATATTAATCGATTATAACATGTTATTTAATGTTTTTACACGTATTTAATAATAGGCCTATCGGGTAATCACATATTTAATTCTTAATTTTTAAATGTTTTTAGGGCGGAGAGGTGGATTTGACTCTGGCCGGTGCCCCGGATAATTTTGTGAAAACTAAAAGAATATGCAGCTGCGGATCCAGAATCTTTCAATAGGGGAGGAAGGGGGGGGGGGAGGCACAACATACTCAAAATAGGTATGTGTAGTGGTAATAGTAATAATAGATGGATAATTATTATTAATTATTAATAATAATTATTGGGAAGATAAAAACCTATAGAGACATGATCGATTTGCCCATTAAGACGACCCGAAAAAAGGTGATCTAAAAGTCGTAGACCTACAATTATTTATAGGGGAAAGTTTTCGTCCGCCCCTGAATTGTTATAGTGTAAAATAGTCCATTTTTTAAATGTTAGAACGGTACTTTATATAATATAACCAGTGAACAAGCTGTATAGGGGCCATGCGACAAGCGCACCTGGCCAGAGGGAGTGGAGTGGGGTCGAGATTTTAGAAATGCTTGAGACAATTACACGGCTACATGGAATTATCAAAAATTGGATTGTTTTGTAGTAGGCCTATACATACATACTGTGTTCTCCTCTTGCTAGACTTTATTTTCTTCTCATTATTTTCTGGGGAGGGGGTGTATCCTCCGTGTTTCCTGGATCCGCCCGTGAGAAATAAATTCTGTGTTGGGATTTAGAGGGTTCACCCCAAATATCAACAAAGATGACTTCCATTCTCAATTTCATTTCTTTGTATTTTGTGTATCCGTTTCTGTGTTGTTGTTGTTGTTGTTGAGTTGATATCAAATAAACCAAATCAAATAAAAAATGACTGATTTAATGATTGTTTAGGACTATATTAGAAAAGCTTCATTGGAACAGATCAATAAATATTATGATGTAGCTATCTATGGGCATTTAACTATGGTGATTAATTATAAAAACAGTGAAAGATTAACATTGTTCTGTGTATATCATTTTAATTTCTTCAGTTTCAAACAAATGACAGTTGATTTTCGTCTAATGATTGTATTTTAAATGAATAATATGTACCCACTGTTTTCTTCTAATCGGATTAAAATTTGGCCGATATCGAAAAAATGTTTGACCGAATTTGGCCGTGAGATGGCGTGTGTTTGGCCGTAAAGCCTGTCGGCTGGCTGTCAGCGATTTTTTTTCCGTACGAAGCATTTGCATGAAACTACACTCGGGCTGTCTCGACTGACTCGACTCGAAAATCTCAATTCTGGAGGTCAAAAAGTCAACCAAAGATAGGCTAAACGTCTACAAAACTTCTGAGATTGCTGGCCGCTGTATGATTTTGAAAAAAACATATTGATGTTACCATGCTAATATGATGGGTCGTTTAAAAAGACATATGTAAATATTTGATTTCGCTGCACGATTAATAAAAAGTGTTATTTGAATTTGAGTTACATACTGTGAACATTTTTATTTTTTAGTTGGCCGCGGTTTTGGATAATTATTTAAGTACCTATGAAGAATTCGAGTCAAGTCGGCCCCCAAGTCAAGTCGAACCCAGTCAACTCGGCCACAAGTAAACTTGGCCCCAAATCAACTCGGCCCCATGTCAACTCGGCCCCAAGTCAACTCGTTAGAATTACTAAAAATTAAGGCAAGGAGTTTGGATTTTTGGTCATGTATAAATATACTAAGAGAATGTGATCACTTAATCAAAACAGTTTTAGAAGGCGGCTTTCAAGGGAAAGCGCAAAGAAGAAGGGAAAAAACAGCATTTATCATAGGACCTGCCAAAATAGCAGCGTAGCAATCAGTTAATTTAAGGCCTAATATAGTATTTTACTGTAGGTGATTTCAAGGCTTAAGCTAAGTTAATTAATGGCGAAATTATATATGGTTATTTAATTATTATTATTATTTTTATTGTTATTAATATTATTGTTATTATTAGAAAGTATAATACATACTCCAAGTATTGAAATACACGCCATCGTGTTGGGATTCAATATTTCGACATTAATTATGTCATGATCAGGAATGAAAAAATTATCCATATTAGCAAGCTTATATGCACTATTACCAAAAGTGTTTAACCATTCAAAACATTACCTCTAGTAGGTAACATAGCAGTGATTTAAACAAAGCATCAAAGCGTACTTAAGAAATTAAATGAACCTAAATGTATACATAGGCCTACTGATGATAGCTTGATTAAGATTTGGGTTAGATTGCCTTATCTAGGAAAACCAGGTGAGTTCATTTTACGTAGATGTTTAAATAAGGTAAAGAAACACTTAATTAAAGAGGTAAAATTCATAACTTTATGGCAGTATAAAAATGTTTCTCATTTTATATCTACTAAGGATCAAACCCCTAAGGAGTACAGAAGTTCTGTTGTCTATCATTTTAAATGTCCAGGCTGCAATTAGTGATTATATTGGTAAGACAGATAGGTGCTTAATATCTATACTTAAAGAACATTCTTCACGATTTGATAGTGTTATATTTGATCATGTTAACAACTGTGAGGCATTCAAATATGTTTTAGGATTACAGGGTATAATTGAAAATGATAATGTCGTCTGTAATGTAAGTAATAAATTAGGTTTAATATTTTCTAGTACTAACATTATTGACAGCTCCCGAAACTGGTCTATCCTATTGTTTAAACAAGCGTTCGCTATACGTAGACTACACCCTTTGCTTAACAATGGGCTCAGAGCTTCAAAAGAGCTTTCTTTGTTTTTGTAGGTATCTTTGATCATTAGAGTAAGAATGCTTTGATTTTTTGTTTAAATCACTGCTATGTCACCTACTAGAGGTTATGTTTTGATTGGTTAAACACTTTTGGTACTAGTGCATATAAGCTTGCTATAATATGGATAATTTTTTCATTCCTGATGATGACATAATTAATGTCGAAATATTGAATCCCAACACGATGGCGTGTAT
>NW_022700574.1:43353-57206 GCF_011630105.1 Anneissia japonica
TGTATACACCGATATTTATTTTTGTTCATTTAAGACTCATCCATATATTGCTACTAGTTTTATTATTACATATTATATTATCATTACTATCGTTACTATTGTAACTATTATCATGTCCTCTATATCATTACATTATATTATAATTATACACTTATTCTTTAATTATGTTCATTGTGATCTATAATGAATCTTTCATCATTACAGAGATATATATTTTCTTGCCTTTTATTATTGTCATTTTACTCATTAATTTATTTCCATAATCCTTAGTTGCCTTACAGCCACCTGCTGTTTATTCACCATAATTATTTCACTTTTGTTTATACCAACTTGTTTGTAGGCCCGATGATACCTTTTCTTATTATAATTAAGTCATCATGATTAAGTCTGACCAATCGCCTATTAGATACCGTATTATTGTATTGTATTGTTCCAACTTTGTCATAATGTTAATCAGTCATGCAAACAGGTCTGCGCCACAATATGTAAAGGCTGGTGCAGGTTCTAGTCGATCGGGCGGTAGGTCTGCCATTCTCTGTGTCTCTGGCTTCCTTCTTAATCTACAGCAGAGTACACAGTTATGGATAGATCTGGCTATGGATGACACTCCACCAATTCTGTGAAAACCACCAGCTCTAATGGCATTTAATGTGATACCAGTACCTTGATGGTGCGTCACTTGGTTATAATGAGTTACTATTAAACTTGTTAGTTCAGATTTGCTAGGGATCACTGCGGCGCATTTTATGCTTTCAGGAAATTGACCTCTTTAGTCTTCCCCCCTACCCTAATAATTCCATCTTGGTCCACCACAGGATCTAGCCGGGTCAACTTATCAAGTTCCTTATAGTGGTTATGCTGAGTAGCTTTTACCATCAGTTTCTTGGCTCTGTCAATGTCCTGAGTTGTGAGATATTCACTACATTTCCAAACTCTGCATTTGTATGAGAAAACAATACATAGAGCAAGAAATCTGCTTGCTCGGCTCCAGCTGGAGTATCGCTTTAACATCTCTGGAATCGTTTGTACACTAACATGGGTGGCCTGAACTCTTACCCTCTTTACTTCAACATCTGTATCCTGTATTGGTTCTAGTGGATAATCTTCGATTTTGTACATCAGCTCACTGAGGAACTTGGGCCCTTGCCACCATAGATCACAATCCAACAATTCTTCTACAGAGTTACCTCGTGATGCGATGTCTGCTGGGTTTTGTTCAGAGGCAATGTAGTGCCACTGGGTTGGCTCGCTGAGATTACGGATAGTTTGTACTCTGTTGGCCACAAAAACATGAAAGCGTCTGGACTCATTGCTTATATAGCCAGGTGCCACCTTACTATCTGACCAAAAGTGCTAAACTAGATTAGGATATTTCAGCTGTTCTCTTAGGATCCTTGCTATCCTTGCAGATACCATGGCTGCCGTTAACTTTAGCCTCAGTATCACCATTGCTCATGACAAGTGATACTCTTACAGTTCCATCTTCGTGCACTAGTCTTAGGTACGAACACTGACCATATCCTGAAGTGGATGCATCACTAGAGTGATGAAGTTCAACAGAAGACACCTTTCCAGTTGCATTAGGTGCCTTATAGCATCTGCTAATTTTAATATTGCTGTTAGATTGTATCATCATTTAGCGGTTCGTTCCAGTCCTTTCCTTCTGCACAAACATTCTGGAGGATCCGCTTCCCCTGCAAAATGTAGGAATTAATTAATCCAATTGGATCAAACACAGCAGACACAGTCGATAGAACGCCACTTTTTGTCGGCGGATTCTCTTTCATGTTGCCTTCAAATGTAAATACGTCGATAGTAGGTTCCCACAGTATTCCCAAAGTACGTTCTGTGGGTATATTACTCAAGTCCTTCTAGCTGACATTTGATGCGATGCAATCATCTGGTAGAGCTTTCAAAAAATGCTTTGAATTTGGGAGGAATTTATGCAGTTTGAATCCTCCCAAATTCAACATGGCTACCGTTCTCTGGATTAGGTCTATTGCCTCATCCTCTGTCTCGACTGACTGCAAGCTGTCATCCAATAAAAGTTGTTTTGGACAAACTCTGATGCATCTTGGCCATACTTGTCTGATAACCGTTTCGCAACATCTTTAAACTGTAGTTGGCGCATCCCGAAGATGATTTAGCTCCAAATACATGCACTAACATTCGAAACTCCGTTGATGCTGTATTAACATCACCACTTTCCCACCATAGGAATTGTAGGAATTCCCTATGTTGTGGGGCTACCCGGACCTGATAGAACATGCTTTTAATGTCACCTACAAAGGCAATTCTTTCCGTTCAAAAGCGAAGCAAAACTCCTATCAGACTAGTCATTAAGTTGGGCCCTTGAAGTATTACATCATTCGAGCTAACTCCTGGGTATGTTGCCGCACAGTCAAGTACCACTCTTAATTTTTCAGGTTTATGATTATGGTAGACTCTATGATGGGGTAGGTACCAGTCAGCATTACTGTAGCAGTCTCCTCTTCTGGTACAGCTTCCGCCTGGCCCTCATCTACAAATCGGTCCGTGAATTCCTTGTATTGTGTAGCGAATCTTTCTTCTTAAATTTACTTTTCAGACTATCTAATCTCTTGAACACTACAACTTTGTTGTCTGGAAGCTTGGTAATATCAGACTTGAAAGGGAGTGGCAACTGCAAGTGACCATCAACCACTTCTTTGTTTTCATTTAATATTTTCATGAATCTTTTATCCTCAACTGAGATTCTCCATGCTTGCTCATACCTACAACACCCCATCCAAGTACTCTTTATACAGCATACGGATCTTCATCTGAAGCACCGGAAATCACATCTGTGGGTGTTAAGGCTTTGAAGCAATTAGCACCAATAAGAAGCCCTACCGGTACATTTAGGAGTAGACTTAATTCAGATTTAGGATGCTGTAAGTGAGGCCAAACTTTAATGTTGTCTGGAATAGGAATCTGTGAAACTATCACTGGGACACTCTTTCTGGTATATAAAACTGGTACTTGCAGGACGTCAAAATGATTCGATCCTCTTATGGTCACACTTTCTGAGCTCACCTTGCCAGCAGTCAATACAGTGGATATTTCTAAGTTTACACTTGTTCCATTTGTTCCATGTTTCACATTCAAGTCATCTGTCAGCAAAGAAGCATGCGACTGCTCGTCAAGTAATGCATATGTCAACATTCTCTTGCCATAGTTGGCCATTACTGGTACAATGAATGATAAGCACGTACTCTCTGCCTTCATAGCTGCAGAGTTATGATGTTGGTATCACTTTGAGACTGAGGTGCTTGTATATCAGTTTGTTTGTTGTTGGAAACAGAAAATCTATGCATGCATGTAGGATGTTGTCGTTGACAGACATCACATGTACGTTTTCTTTTACAGTCTCTCCATCGGTGACCTCTAGCAAGACATCCTCTACACAGACCCTTATATCTAACAGTTTGTTCTCTTTCAGAAAGCTTCATGCCCAAGAAGGTCCTGCAGGTTTCAACTGGATGTGATTGGCTACACACTACACATATTATATCACCTTTGGAACGTTGCTGGAAATGTATTGAAGTACTAAAAGAAGTCTTCTTCAATTTATGCTGAGCAATAGCTGCCTACCCTGTTCCATTTCCAAATACTGGGTCGTTTACTTCCAGGATGAAGCTCTCACACAAACTTCACAACATGCTCCAGCTCAGGAACAATATTCTTTGCCTTTAACTCGTAATTTTTGCTTGACCAACGGTTCTGCAGAAACTTCGGTAGCTTGCCCACAATCTGTGTGAGACTACTCTGGTTATTGAGATCCTGAGTAAATCCTAGTGCACTGAGTGCCTGGAAACAATTTTCCAAGTCATTAGCAAACTCCCCTAGTCGTGGAATATCAACTCTTGGTCTGTTCATGATCGTTACTGTGGTGTTCCCAAACCTTTGTTTTAAAGTGGTCATTGCCGATTCACAGCCTCCTCCAGGGGGCTTCAATACACAATACTGGATCGCATCGAGGGCTCTACCAGCACACATCGACATCAGTGTGTTCAGCTTCATTATGTCGCTGGAAACATCGCAAACAGTGTTCTTAAATAAGGATATAAACGCATGAAAGAAAAGTGGATCTCTCTCATACACATTCACTTGAGCTTTCGGCAAAGATAATGCTTTTAACACCCCAATCATACTCTGAGATGTGTCACTGGAATTAGCACTATGTGAGTCAGCATCACTGTCAATTACAGAATTTTCGGTTGGAGGGACGACAATCTCTGGCTCAACTGGAATTAGTGCAGGAGCTATTTCACCAGCCTCTTCTTGTGCCGCTATGTCTATTGGTTCTGACGCAGCAACTGACACGCCTGGTTCATTTGTAATTACCCAATTACAAATGAACCAGGCGTGTCAGTTGCAGCTTATCTAATCTAGCCATTTCTCCCAGAAACTCATCTTGGCATTTAGTCATCCACTCTAATTCCCTCTCATAATCTTCATGCACTTCAATCAATTCAACAAGACTATCTTAACATTCTTCTACTGACTCAAATCGTATCTTAACCTTGTTCTTCGCCGTTTCAATTTCTTCCTGGCTTGCTCTTCTTTCTACAAGGGATTCCAGCTCCTTAAAACCTCTTGTTAAATTTCCCTTTCTGTTTCGCCGGTTATCTTTAATTTATCCGTGTTTGTCCAAATTCTATTGTAGCGTCCTTCTTCTTTATTGTGACGTCTATACGAATTTTACTGTAGCAGCTACGTTGAGGCAGCTACACCATCGTTGAGGTCGGGGTTTCAATCCTCCGCTGTGCATTCCGCTTGTGTCCTTGAGCAAGGCACTTTATCTGCATTGCTTCTCTCCACCCACGTATAATATACTATATGGGTAAAGTAACTTTCCCAGGTAGCAAAGTTTGTGGGGGCCTTATGTGAAATATCTGGGCCATGTGCCCATACCACACATAACCCTTATGGGGCCTGTATGGGCAACACCATATGGAATGGGTCCCGTAAGGGTGATATATCGAGAAACAATATGGATAACATGTGGGTCAGGGCATTTGGCACCCATGAGGGAAAAGAAAAGGGCAGTCCCTAGTAAATGTGTGTGTTTGGGGCCCACAAGGGGAAATTATGGTCATACACGTTTGGAAAGTTTATGGGTCAGCCCAAGTGGGAAAAGTATGGGCAGTCACTAATGGATACTATGTGGGAAAACACATTTGGGAACGTTATTTAAAAAGTACGGGCATTCCCATATGGGTAAGCACATTTGGGGCCCACAAAAGAAAAAACTGGGCAGACCAATAAGGGCTATTTCTGGGACAGCCCCTGTGAATGAAGGATAGGCAATAACATATTGGCACTATAAGGGCCAAAACATTTGGGATACATATTTTCAAAATGTCGGCAGGTCCAAATGGTTTAGCATGTTTGGGGCCCTTGAGGGCAATCAATGGGAACATTCATAAGGGCTCTTTGTGGGTCAGCCTTTGTGGCCAGATTATGGGAAATTATATATGGGATAAATATGGGCAAAAGCATGTGGGAAATATATTTTTGAAATATGGGCATGCCCATATAGGTAATCCTATTTGGGGCCCACAAGAGAAAAAATGGATGAACCCATTTGGGCTCTTCATGGGTCAGCCCATGTGGGCAAAGTAAGGGGTTATAATATATGGTCGATATCAGGGCCAAAACATTTGGGATATATATATTTTAAATATAGGCAGACCCAGATAGTTTAACACATTTGGGGCCCTTGATGGCAAGAAATGGAAACACTCATAAAGGGTTCTTTGTGGGTCAACAGCATGGAAATATGTGGGAAATATATATATATTTTAAATATGGGCGTATGCTCATAGGCTTATTAATTCCATTTGAGGCCCACAAGAGAAAAAAATGAGTGAGCCATGGGTTATTTCTGTGTCCAGTGGCGTATCAAGTCTCGAAATGGGGGTGCTGATAAGGGGCTCGAAGGTGAAGTGAAGGGCTTGATGATCAGTTGAGGGGCGCTAACTCGCAAAGGTGATTTTAGATGATTTTTAACTACTTTACTGTAATTTTTATGGGAGAAACCAGGGAGGAGGGGGCCGAGTAAATTTTGGAGGGACGTATGCTCTCGGAAACCCCTAACAGATACGCCACTGTCTGTGTATGCCCATATGTGGGCAAAGTATTGGGCTATCACATAGGTCTATGGGTACTATAAGGCATGAGAAATTTGGGGATATATTTTTTAAAATATCGGCAGTCATGAGGCTGAAGGAGAGAAATAGGAAATACCTGTAGTGTAAAGTAAAGGACTATAAATTAGGGCATCATTTGGTCACTCAATTATAAGCACAAATTCTTTTACTTAATCATTTTCTTAAAAAAAGTAATTCAATGCCAAGCACTTCAACAACAGGACACACAGTTCACCAACATATGCTGTGCATGCATAGGTGTACACTCTTCAGCCATGGTCTAAGGTTACTCATCTCGAATTACTGAAATCGGATTGGGCTAGGTCACTTCAAGACCAAGAATGCTGGTGTTTTTTTTATCAGTTAATTGGTACAGTTGCAGCTCTTGATGATAGGCGGTTTAAACATGTAGACTTGTATTTCAGCAGTATCGAGGGGTAAGAGTTTTGTTTTAATTATTGATTCAGTTAATGTAGTTTACTATATTAGGGGCGGATTTAGGGGGGGCAGCCCCGTCCCGGCCCTCCTTTTGGGAGGTAAAAAAAAAAGAAAAAAGAAAGAAAAAAATGAAGAAAAAGAAAAAAATGATAGCCCAGAACGCCTCAAATGTTATTTTCGGGCGTGTAGAACACAAAAATTTCGCGGGGGCATTCCCCTGTCCCCCTAGGATATTGTTGTCTAGATCGGCCCAAATTTCGCCCCTCCCCCTTTTGGATATCTCTGGATCCGCCCCTGTATATTATTGTATATCCCTGGTATAAGTCATAACCTAGTAGTAGTGTAGTTAGTAGGAACAAGGAGGTATTTAGTAAGGACATAACGAGGCCCAGACCCTCTAGTACTACAGAACTAGCTGAGCATCAGCCTGCTGGCCTACTAGGGCGTAGGGAGGTCCTTTTGTTGACCTAGCTAAAAAAGGTCCGACGAAAAAAATTTAATCATGCATAAAAAATTTAATATTTTATTCATTTCAATTGTTACGGATTTAGTTCAAATGCGTTAAACATACTTATGCGTGATGTTAGTTAGGTTGACATTTAGATTGAGAAATTACCAAAGGTTACGTACAATATTAATTATAATAAAGATGTAACTCTCACGGACCAAATACTGTGGAATGGCCCCTAAAATAATTTTTTAAAAACACCCCGCTGGGGTAGCCAGCCTAATATAACAGTGTAGGCTTACAGTTAAGAGCAGTTGACTGTGAAAAGAAATTTCAAAAATAGTGGCAGACTCAAACAAATTGATTTCTTTCAAATTTTGCACATGGCTATACATTTGTTAAGAGAAATCAAATATGAAGTTTTATTCACTTTGGGCGTATATTTCCATGGTAACGGGTAAATTTGTATTTTTGGCAATTTTTGTCATTTTTTGCTGTTTTTAAACGTTAATATTAGTAATAATTTGATACAATATTTCTAATATCCTTATGGTTTATTCATCAAAAATAATGCTTTCCAATTCCACAGGCTAAGATAGATAAGGTAAGGTAAGAGGTAGAATCTATGTTAGAACTTGGGGTAATAGAAGAATCTAACAGCCCTTGGTCTTCTCCTTACCTAATGGTACCAAAGCCTGATGGTGCAGCTCGCTTTTGCGTAAATTGCAAAAAAGTTTATAGTTTGAGCAAGTTTGATGCATATCCTATGCTAAGAGTAGAAGAGATAATAGGTAGAGTTGGTCCAGCCAAGTTTATAACTAAATTAGATTTATGCAAGGGTCAAGTTCCCTTAACTGAAAGGTCAAAACACTATACAGCTTTTAGAACACCTATGGGTTTATACCAATTTAAGCATTTACCATTTGGCTTGCATGGGGCTCCTGCAACATTTCAAAGAATGATGGCTCGTCTGTTGCGTGGGAAAGAGGGCTATGCAGCAGCCTATATGCATGATCTAGTGATATTTAGCCCTGATTGGGAAAGTCATGTCCATCATATCAGAGACATATTTCAGACCCTCAAGCAGGCCAACTTGACAGTAAAATCAAGCAAGTATAGTTTTGCACATAGCAAATTGCTTTATTTGGGATATGTAGTAGGAGAGGGGATGGTGCGCCCTCAAAAGACTAAGGTAGAAGCGGTAGTAAATTGGAAGCAACCAAAGACTAAGAAAGATGTCAAATCTTTTCTTGGGTTGGCAGGGTACTACCGTAAGTTTATCCCTAACTATGCTGACATTGCAGCTCCTCTGACTGATCTGAGAAAAAAGAAACTGCCAGAGAAGGTTAAGTGGATGCCTGATTTCGAGGAGGCATTTGTTAAGCTGAAAACAGCATTGTGTTCTGGTTCGGTTTTAAGGAACCCAGACTTTAATGCAGAATTTATTTTGCAAACCGACGCCTCAGATCGGAAGTTAGGTGCAGTGCTCAGTCAGTTAGGCCCTGATGGTACTGACCATCCTGTGTTGTATCTTACCAAGGGAGCAAAATTATGCAAATATAGAGAAAGAGTGTTTAGCCATAAAATGGGCTGTAGATGAAAAAAAAATATGCAAATAAGTAGCTTAACCATCACAGAGATTTTTCTTCCATTTACCAAACCATTGGACGAACGGAAAATTGGGAGTAGGCAGCCTGCAGTACTATCTGTTGGGTCGGAAATTTAAGATAGTGACTGATCGTCAGCCCCTAAAATGGCTGAATGAAATGAGGGATACTAACAAAAGACTCACTCGCTGGAGTCTTGATTTGCAAACTTACTGTTTTACAGTGGTGCATAGAAGAGGTATTTCCAACAGTAATGCTGACGGGCTGTCCCGGAAAAATTAATGGAACAGCACAGTTTATAAATGTGTTGTCTAAATAGTTGTTTAACATTTGCCTCTTACAGTTATAAGAAATCTATGTTTCGCTTTTCAACTGATGTTATCATTTAATTTATCTGATTGTGTATTTCTACAATGTATGTTCAGTTACAAGTTAAAGATGTTGTATATTTTAATTTATAAGAGGGTATTTTGTTGTGGAAAAGGTTAATTTTATAAACCTACATACAACCATGCCCTCCAAACTCTACGGATGAGTTTTGAGCTCAGAAAGAGGGGGGAGTGTAATAAATTACCATTCCTTGCCTTACATTAACATATTTAATACATACAACAATCTAGAATAACATTTAATTGATAAAAGAAACAGTGTAAAACTTATTGGTAATTTTAGGAACACATGACACCATGTGGAATCCAGGAGTATTATAGGGAAGTTTCTGGAATCTTGGGTAATATAGAGGCAAATAAGTCTAATGGGTTAATTATGATGCTAGGTAACCTATGAGAAACTTAGGCGATATAGAATGCTCTTGAATGCTCTGGAGTTGTACAGCTAGGGTATATAAGCTGATTGTTTTTATCTTTCTGGGGCTCTATTTGAAACACATGTTTATGTGAATGTTGTTGTGTTATTTTGAGACCGGATTCTTGTTGGAGTTTATACAGAATAAATGTTTATTTTTGAGTTGTGTTACAACTTTGTAAGCTGTGTTTATATTTTATATGTCAAATAGGGATTCCTAGTCATTTCTATACGCTGGAAATACGTGAAGTAGGAATTCATGACATATACAAATATTGATTTGGCCTATAATGTATAATTACCATATAGGCCTAGGCCAGGAGATGGGTCTCGCAATTTATATATATACATATATATATATATATATAACAATTAAAACAAAAGAAAAGATTACAATTAATTAAAATACGTCGGGGTCTTCGTTAATTAAAATGTGACAAATTAACGATAAATGAATAAGTTCCAATTCATTCTAATAATTTATGTGAGCACGCACGCGCGCAAATATTCGATTATATATAAATTCTAATACGCTGTCCATACTAAGTGACGTTAATTATAAAATAATATAATTGTAAACCCAATTAAGTATTTGAAATTAATATGCAGTGTACGTAATACATATACAGGCAGGCACGCAGAGCCATATATATAAAGAGTTGCGAAATTCAGCTCCTTGGTTTGCTAAAGTCACGGTGGTACACACCGTCCATTTTATGTCATAATCTTCCCGATGAACACATGCGAAGTACATGTGTTACGTACATTGCATATTAATTTCACACACTTAATTGTGTTTACAATTATATTTTATAATTATCATCACTTAGGCCTATTTCAGAATAGCTAAACAATATTAAAAATTGTTCTTAATTTCAATTGTTTGTACAACCTGTATAAATACGTATGACAATAAAAATAAAGCTGATGTTTTATAATCTTCAAAATGATTTGATGTTTCTATTGCATACTATTATATAATTATTATAACTTTATTTTGGAAACGACGCTTTTAAAACAGCGGACACGCTCTTGCAGTGTGTTCATAAAAGTAACATACTGTACAGTCATAATACAAATTTTATTAGGGGTTTTCTTCTGCTATTTAAAAAAAACTTTTTCTATGAATGTACTGTTTTTGCTGTTTTCTCATGCTTTGTGTATTTTTTTTTGTAACTTGTATTTGTGATGAGGACTTCCCTCAGAAATCAGCTTCGCTGAGTGGTACAGCCTCTTGAAATTTAAATAAAAGAAAGGAGAAGAAAGAAAGACATATGACGACCAGCAAAAATTAATTAAAATGCCTGTCAGATAAGTCTATTTACATAGTAAATACACAGAATGTAATTATTTAAAGTTTTCTAAATCTTTGTTGTCTCCGTCCACTAACTTTTTCTTAATTATTATCCCATTTGTTCTGTGTTGTTAATGCTATTTAATTTGAGTGGGAACAAAACGATAATACAAACAAAAAAATACCCTAGTATTTTTCATTGAATTTTACAGGCTTGCAAAGAGAAACGACGAGATTATTTTTATATTTTTATCGACATTGTTGTTTTACCAACTTAGATGACTACTAGGGACAAAATGTGCGAGCCATGTTTATTACAAAATAACAAGAGTACATTGATATTAAGTCACATGCATTTATTTAAACAACCATAAATTGTGATTGCTCTAACGCTTACTGCTGTCTTTTTTCTCTTTTAGATTTCGGAAGTGAAGAGCCAAATAATGAAAATTGTCAAGAACATTGTATTGAATACTATCTTACAAGCAAATGGAATGACCTGTCTTGCAGTGAAACACGTCTGTACCTGTGCGAAAAATGTATGTGAACCTATTACCGTTGCCCACATGTTCAGAAAAATTAAATGAGTTCAATAATTTTCTTAGCTCTGAAATTCATGGTATGAAGTATCATTTCTTTTTACGTATTTCCAACTGATACGTTTACACATACGTTTTATAGTGAAGATCAAATTCTGAAAGTGCAAAAGCATTTAATTGCCTCGATAATAAAAATTATATAAAAAAAAACAGAAACAAAGCGTACAAAAATAATAGAAAGAGACTACTGTAAACATGAATTTTTTAAAAGTGTAATTGATGGTCCAATTTATGAATTACCTCGTGTCGAAGTGCCCTAGGAGATAAAAAGTAAATTTATTTTCCACTTTCGTGCAATCTTGCAACATGGCAGCGAATTTTACCTCTGTCAAAGTATGTATTCACCGCTGTCTGTCTGTAAGATTACGCAAAAACCTAATAATTGATAATCATAAAATTTAGAGGAATGGTACATAATAAGTAAAAAGAAATTATAAAGAATTACAGAAACAAAGCATACAAAAATACTAGAAAGAGACTGCTGTAAAAATGTATTTTTCAAGTGTAATTGATGGTCCAATTTATGAATCACCTCGTGTTGAAGGGCCTTAAGAGATAAAAAGTAAATTTATTTTCTACTTTTTGGCAATCCTGCAACATGGCAGCGAATATGCGCTATATAAATTTATTATTATTATTATTATTATTATTATTATTATTATTATTATTATTATTATTATTATTATTATTATTTGATCTATTTATTCACCTGCTATTTTAGCATAATAGGCCCAAATGAAATAAAGGAGAACTTTACAATAATCTGTTAATGAAGCTAACAAAAGTGAAAAATATGTTATCCACGAGGAGAATGCTGGAATCAATACCAACCAGAAAAATTCATTTCTTCCTTTTTCAGTTCAGGATATAATGCCGCCCTCACACGGATCATCTTGTCCGGATGACATGCACGTATTGCTGCCATCGACTACACGATCAGCCGCTGTGTATTGGATACCTCCGACGTGGAATGATGATTCTTTGTGTCATCCCAAAGTAATTAACTCGCATTCACCTGGTTACGTGATAGAAATACCCGACGGTGATTTAAGTGCATTTATCGATGTGACGTATACAGCTACCGATAAGTCTGGAAATTCTGAAACGTGTCACTTCCGAGTAACTGCATCAGGTTAGATTTGTTTTTCATTTTTCTGTACGTCAGATTTTAGCCTGATATGTCCGTACGTATTTTGTGCTAAATTTATTAAAATTATAATTCTACTGTAACAGTAATGTTCGGTCGATATTAATTGGTTTATTTATTTATGACCTCAATCAAATTCTTCCTTAAAATATCCAAGTTAGATTAAAATATGCAAACTATGAGTAAAAATATAGGTTGTTATATCTTCACCGCTAGCTGCAGAGAGTTCTTTCCTTTTCAAATTTCTCTAAGAAAAATAACAATATTAATATGAATAATAATATGAACAGTATGAAATTGAGCAAAATAATAATAGGCCCTAATATTAATAGCAGCAGCAGCAACAGTAGTAGTAGTAGTAACACGAGCACTCAGTATAGAGCATATCTCCGTCCACTGCAAATCCCTTTCAAAAAAAATAAATCTCCCAAATTATGTTCCTAAACTTCAACCACCACTACTATCACCCCACATCACTTCGCTCTGCTCCCATTGAAATACGCACAGTAACTCGCCCAAACACTTTTTATTTCAAAGAGGGGCTCTATTTTCACTTTTAGCATAGGTTTTTGGGGACTCTTTTTAAGAGTGGCCATTTTCAGATTTTGTAATCCAAAATTCAATGTCGGCCTAGTTTTCACTACACACGGTACGTTTTGAACAGAGAATCCAAGCAACATATAATATTGAAACATTTTGTTTTCAACTAGACTGAAATTGTAAAAAAACATGTGACAACCCACATACTTTCCAACCACTACCTATTTAAAAAAATTCACTAATCAGCCAACCGGAAATGCAATTTATTAGTTGTTTACTTGTCAATTCCTTACTTGTGCTGGTTAAATACGCGGGAACATTTTACTTTTATAGTTGACAAAAAGAAAATACATGCCAAGTATTGGTGTTGAAATGGAAATATTATGCAAATAGCCAACGGTTCTTAGCTTCACATGTTTAAATATAAAGATGCATTAAAAATATTCCCAATCAGTTTCCAAACTGAAGTTTGTACATAAGCAACTCAGTAAACATTTACTGTAATTTCACTAATTTGAATATTCTTCATACTTTGAGTTATTTATTTTTATTTGAACTTTATTTAATGAGGATAACCCGTGTATTAAGACGTCCTCAACAAACAAATATAAAATACAGTTTAAAATGTAAGAAATTTGTAAAAGGCAATTGAATCATTACAATAACAATAATTGAAAAGCCAAAAAAAAAAAAAGTAAGAGCAAAAAAGAAAAAAAAAAGAAGGAAACACAATAATAAATAAATAAATAAATAAATAAATAAATAAAAAAAAAAAAAAAAAAAAAAAAAAACAAAAAAAAAAA
>NW_022700574.1:69886-73013 GCF_011630105.1 Anneissia japonica
GTATAAAGACTGTGTATAAGAAAGGAAACAACAACGTATTCCATGTGTTATTAATTTTAATAACCAAATCAATCGGTTTTACAAGATTTGCCTGGCCTTAACTACTTTTAACTAAAAAATAATAATAAATAAATTGAGTTTACAAGCACCACGTCAGTCAAAGGCTGCCACTAAAATTAAACAATGTAAATTTGCTGTCAGACCATTAAATTGTCTCCATAACACCCTACGTTTCCACAATGCGCTTAACTTCTCTTATTCCGTTCTGTTTCCAACAAATCCCGATTCTCACTCCGTTACTCTCGGTACCGGTATATCCTAATGCAATTCCGGTGTCGTTACAATGTCGGTATCGTTTCAACTTTCTGTATCGTTGCAATTTCGGTATAGTTCCACCCAAGCTCGAAATACTGTTTTTTTTTGTCACAGCTAAAAGCTAGATTGATTTCAAACGATCACAACTTAACTATTTTCCATACCACCACCGGCTAAAAATATATATACAGAACCCCCAATAATGCAATCGCTGATTATCACTTAAGCCAACCATTATACAATTATTTGAACATTTAACAATCAAGTTTTGCCTACAATATATCATACTATATCATTCACATCGTTACTATAAAATACAATAATCAACTCATTAGTGTCTGCATTACACTACCATGTTCTGTCGTTTACAATATAAAGGAAAACATCGATGGAACAGCAAAATTCGACCTTACAGTAAATGTGATAACGTATATGATTTGTTTAACATGAATCTACCTCTATATGACCATTCCCGATACAGACGGATCCAGAAATTCAAAGTAGAGGGGGCCCGTGGAGGTACTTTTGCAGATTGAGGATTCAGCCCTACCAAGGTTTTGCGCTAAGGTAAGGAAATGTGGGATTATGACACCTCTGATGGCCGCAAATTGGACTCTCAGACTTAATTTTGAATATAATTTTCATTATATTCCTTATCTGGGGTAACTTTGGCAGGTTTTTAACATTGTAGGGGCAATTATACACCAAAACAACTATCTTTTTTTCCCTATCGTATTATATACATTTGAGGGTTATTGTTGCCACTGATGTCGGAGAAAAATATAAATCTGCATATAATTCTTCACTGAGGGCTATAAAGAACTGCCAAAGTTACCATGTTTTGGGCAACATTGGCACTTCACAGATTTTCAATGAATTAATATAAATAGGCCTATTGACAATAAAATAGACAAACACAAGCTGAATTGTATTGGCAAGCAAATATCAACTTTAATATAATCTAATACAACTTAAAAGCTATTCTAATAGAGTATATATCTGGCGGTATGTTAATCTGTTCAACCATTAAGCCTCTGTGGTATGATAGTTATGACGCTGCCTTGACAGCGAGAGGTCGCAGGTCCGAATCCGGTCAGAGGAATTTTATTACACAATTTCTTTATTCACTTAATTATAGGGCCATATTCTTTGAGAGCTATGCTACAGTACACGATGTATTATTATGCCATATAGTACTTATGTACATTGGAATTGAATTGGAGGACAACAATATTTTCAAAAGCAATCTTATGGTTACATGATGTCATACGGTAATATTTTGGGATAAATACGGTAGTTAATTTGCAAATATCAAACCCACTTAGTACTGATTAATACACAAATGCTTCGGTATGTTTCATAATAATGAGATACGTATAACCTAACATATTTTAGTCTTATAGTCAGTGTACTGTAGCGTGTCAAATGCCCTATGATTCAACTTGCATTATCTTGTTTATTGAATAATATATCTACAAACACAAACTCCACTCCATTGGGGTGGGGTGGAGAGAATATTCAGAATCGAACATTGCACACATCCCCCCAGACACCCCCGTAAATTTGAGCAAAAATATTACGCTCGCTTCCACTTTTGATTTGCTTTCCCCTATTAAATTGCTCAGGAAATGCTAAAAAATATTCCATTTTAAGATGTTCAGATTCAGATTCAATTTATTTGGTCCAATAAAATGGAAATAACATGAGTACATTTCATAAAATATGTAAAATACTTTTATATATAAAAATACTATAAAATATTCAGTACAATAAGATATAAAATACAATACAAGATAAAAAAGAAATTACACCAAACACAATAAAAACGCTTACAGGGTACTTTTCATTTGAATATTTAGAATACATAGAAAAAGACAATAAAATATGCATTACGATACCAAAAAGATCCGAAAAATAACAAACACCAGAACACTAAAAAAAAAACGCCTAAAACTTCCAATTATAGATTAAAATTAAATAGTAAACGTAAATAAAATTAAATTATATACTGTACTGTGATTACTTTGCTAGTATTCTGATTTATATCATTTTTTAATATTTTATTTTATTTTTATTATTTTATTACTATCTACTGCTATTTTGAATTTCATTTATATTAGGCTAATAAAAAATGATTGTAACATACATGTTACTCGAAACAGCAAAAACAATAACAAAAACAGTAAAAAGCTAAATGAAGTTAAATATATTCATTAGTGTACAATCTGATCGAGTAAGGCACAAATTATAAATCTGTCAGATCTACATTTAATAGATCCATACAAATTTTTTCTCTTAGAGCCCAAATTGTGATAGATATTATACAGCTGGTGTTTTACATTTTTTTAAATATTAGTAGTTTTAGCTTTGATACATTTATGACATATTCCCATCAGTGAATAATTCATTCTTGATTTGTATATATAAGCTATTAACTTACTATAGGCATATGGATAAAAAAATCAAATCTGTCAATGTAACAGAGAGTTAAATAATCCCTGTCCTTTATTTTATTGTAATGAAATGTTTAAATCAGCAACAATTATTTTCTCATCTGTTTTTGGTTGGAAATATATAATTTCTCTTTTTTAAACTAAAGTATTTAAAATTTTAATTGATATTTTGAGGTTTATCCTGATTTATATATATAGGCCTAACCTTAATTTTTAGGCTTATTCCCCTCACACACTGAGTCTCCACAGTGGCGTAACGCCATGAGCTCTCGGGAGGGCCATTAGGCCTATACATTATATTAATCGATTATAACATGTTATTTAATGTTTTTACACGTATTTAATAATAGGCCTATATA
>NW_022700574.1:73157-79302 GCF_011630105.1 Anneissia japonica
CTACAGTATCTTCAATATGCCACACTTACCTTAGGAAACATAATTATTAATAAGGCCATCTAAAACCGTCCGTAACCTAGACTTCACCTTCGATCAATCTTTAAAAATGATCAAGTCTCAAAATTAAGTTCCAATTATTTATAGGTGTCACACAGCCTAATATAGGCTCATACGGACATTGTAATTTTTCTGAACAAATACAGGACGATAAATAAACTGAACTGACACTGTCTTACAAAAAGTTAAAATAAACTGATTTAATATGATATAGCATATTATGAATTTTCCAATTATATAGAAACATTTAAACCAAAGGAAAACGATCTCAGTTATCAAAACACCAATTATATTCAGGTGAGTGTTTAACACTGTACAATAAACTATTATCTCTCAAGATTCACTGTTAATGGTAAGAATATAGTAAAAAAAAACACAATAAACTAGGCTTATTGGTAATACTCAATTAACATCAGTCATCAGATGGAAATAATTATTCTATATACTCGATTAGTAATATTGTACTGTATATCACAATGAAAGTTACTGTCAATGGTACATATTTAATTTTATGATTTACTTTACATTTATCTTCTCAAATTTCAATATAATACAGTAACAAAAACTTCACAATATAAACAGCAATTTCAAGAATTTAACCATCATTGAATCATTATATTATTTTAACATTCCAAAAACTAATATGAATAAAGCATGGAAACATGATTACAGAATTATAATAAATGAATAATAAATTTTGCAATTGACCAAAAGCAAAAATTATATAAAGTTCAACTGTCCACTTTCAGACACCCTGTCCAAAGAACAATCGCAATCCCCCCACAGTTCACTTCTTTAATGCCATTCACAGGTTCTTCCTGGTTCAGTAAAATCGAATAGCTTCAAACACCAATTCACAAATTCTGCATTAAAGTGGCCTTCAATCCAAATTATATTCTTGTATCCGAGCTTATTAGCTCCATAAATTGACTAATTCTGGATTATAGTTACCTTCAAAAACGTTCAGCATAAATCAGGGTTCCTCCCTGCAATCTGAGCTTATTAGCTCCACAAAATTCACTAATTTTGAATTATAGTGACGTTCACTTTAACTCAGGGTTGACTTCTCCCTGGTATCCGAGCTTATTAGCTCCACAAAAAAATATAAATAGCAGGTACTTGTAAAAAGGTTTCCATCCAAATAATGCAATATTGATTACATCACAGCCGTTCACTAGATGATCATTGGCATACATTCAGGCCTACCATTTTTATTATAAAATAACAGGCAAACAAATTGGTCTTATCTCACCCGCAATGTCTGTAGGCTGGTATAACGTAGGCATGGAACCTGATATTGTTGTCTGTAATACAACATATATTAACTCTGGACTAACATGTCCTTTCCCTGCTATCTCACAAGCCATTCTCTCAACCCCCTTCATCCAGTTCTAACAAACACCCCACCAAAATCCATATCTCATTACTATTCATGCACTCCCATCCAATCAGTGCTTCACACAACTAACCTAAACTCATTTGCATCTCTGCACTCATTTGCATTACCTCACTTATATTCATTTCTCATTCAGCCAATCAGTAAATCACAAACAAAGTTTCTCAAAGAATACTTACCTCATTACCATATTTGACTGAAGACTGGCTGCTGTGTGTAAAAGTAAGGTTAGTGGTTCAAAGAAAATACTTACTTATAAACTAAAATAGATGTCACTTGTGACAATAGGGGAAAGTTTTCGTCCGCCCCTGAATTGTTATAGTATAAATTAGTCCATTTTTAAAATTATATTTTTATTTCAACCATCTTTAAAGAAGGTAACCCTTCCAGTTTAGCCCAGTAGGTTAACTGATATTCAGGAGCCCTCTTTAATAAAATTAAAGAACAGTACAAACAAAATCATTACAACATAAGAATAATAATAACAACAACAATAATAATAATAATAATAATAATAATAATAACAATAATAATAACAACAACAACAATAATAACAAGAATAATAATAACAACATACAATCCTCATAACAAGTCTTAAAAGACGGCTAAATGTTAGAACGGTACCGTACTTTATATAATATAACCAGTGAAAAGGCTGTATAGGGGCCATGCGACAAGCGCGCCTGTGCAGAGGGAGTGGAGTGGGGTCGAGATTTTTGTTTAGAAATGCTTGAGACCATTACACGGCTACATATGGAATTATCAAAAATTGGATTGTTTTGGAGTAGGCCTACATTACCGTGTTCAACTCTTGCTAGACTTTATTTTCTTCTCTTTATTTTTTGGGGAGGGGTGTATCCTCCGCGTTTCCTGGATCCGCCCGTGGGAAATAAATTCTGTGTTGGGATTTAGAGGGTTCACCCAAAATATCAACAAAGATGACTTCCATTCTCAATTTCATTTGTTTGTATTCTGTGTATCCGTTTCTGTGTTGTTGTTGTTGTTATTGTTGTGGAGTTGATATCAAATAAATCAAATAAAAAATGACTGATTTAATGATTGTTTAGGCCTATATTTGAAAAGCTTCATTGGAACAGATCAATGATTAGGCCCTAAGCATCCGACCTACATTATGCACGTTAAGGAAATTCATTTAGTAGGTGAAGGTGAAAACAATTGTTTTCAAATGTACTGAGTATTCGGTACATTTTCACGTCAGGAAGGGCAAAAATTACACCTATAAATGATAATGTCACCAAAAGAATAGATAAATGACTGTTGTATGAACAACAAAGACAACTGAAGACAATTTAGCTCGTCATTAGAAGTTATTTAGTATAAATTTATTCGGAAAATTAATCTCAAAATCGAGTTGACGTCCCTGGGGTTGTCAGTGACGTCGTATGATTTGTGTGCGATTTTTACCAATTAACCCCTAAGTGAAAAATAGTTGAGCCATGTAGTACTTTGCAAATATACTCAAAAGCCCGCTCTGTAGTTTTTGATCGTTTATTGGTAGCGTCCCTTCAATGCCAAAAATAGTTTTTTGGCAATGCCAAAAATAGTTTTTTGGCAATGCCAAAAATAGTTTTTTGGCAGTTGCGTCCCCGGTGATATCGTGAGGGCATGGTGATACCTGGTTACGATTTGGTGACACATCGATTGAGTATTTTAATTCATCTGGCAGTGTAAGTCAGTGGCGTATCTAGATGTCTTGAAAAATGGGGGACTGATGGGGGGGGGGGCGCGAAGGTGAAGTGGGGAGCTCGATGATCAGTTGAGAGGCTCTAATTCGCAAAATAATGTGATTTTAGGTGATTTTTAACTACTTGACCATGATTTGAAACCAGTGTCTGTATAAACATTGGTAAGCATTTGGTTAACATAAGCAAGAATTTAGTCCATGAAACTGTTCACACAGAAAATTGACCCTACCAGCGTCACCACGGCGTCCCCACCGATAGATATAACGTGACGTTGCTATGTGGGTTGAATGACCAACAAAGACAACTGAAGAAAATAGTTCGTCATTAGAAGTTATTTAGTATAACTTTAATCGGAAAATTAATTTCAATATCGAGTTGCCGTCCCGGGCGTTGTCAGTGACGTCGTATGATTTGTGTGCGATGTTTACCAATTAACCCTAAAGTAAAATATAGTTTAGCCATGTAGTACCTTGCAAATCAACCCAAAAACCTGGTGATTTGTTGATTGTTTATTGGTAGCGTCCCTTCGCTGCCAAAAATAGTTTTTATTGCAGTTGCCTCTCCGGTGACATCGTGAGGGCATGGTGAAGGGTGGTTACGATTTGGTGGTACATCGATTGAGTATTTTCATTCATCTGGCCATGTAAGTCAGTGGCGTATCTAGATGTCTTAAAATGGGGGCTGGTGGGGGGGGGGATGCGAAGGTGAATTGGGGAGCTCGATGATCAGTTGAGGGGCGCTAATTCGAAAAATAAGGTGATTTTAGGGGATTTTTTAACTACTTGACCGTGATTTGAATCCAGTGTCAATATAATTTTCGGGAAGCATGTGGTTCACATGAGCGAGAATTTAGTGCAATAAAACTGTTTATCATCTTGATACCTTCCGACGAAAATTGACTTTACCGGTGTCAGCACGGCGTCCCCACCGATCGATCTAACGTGACGTTGTTATATGGGTCTTTTTATAGACTAAGTACCTTATACTGCAACAATAACATTCAGAGGCAAATTTAGAAAGTTTTAGATAAAAGTGTTTGTTAAACTTTTCATAGGTTTGTTTTAACATCGGCGTGTGTTAGGCCTACCTTATTAAAGAGAGCCACAGATTTGTCATTGAAGATTCTATAACATGCCCTTAAAATTATTGCTATGGATCGACTACAATGTATGTTATTTAATACATTTAAATCAAATTTAGATCAATCTTAATAATAACTTTAAGTAGGCTTACATGCTAAGCATCTAATTATAGAACATATTTAATATTATGATGTAGCTAGCTGGGCATTTAACTATGGTGATTAATTATAAAAACAGTGAAAGATTAACATTGTTCTGTGAATATCATTTTAATTTCTTCAATTTCAAACAAATGAAAGTTGATTTTCGTGTAATATTTGTATTTTAAATCAAATTTAGATCGATCTTAATAATATGACTTTAAATAGGCCTACATGCTAAGCATCTAATTTATAGAACATATTTAATGTTATGATGTAGCTAGCTAGGCATTTAATTATGGTGGTTAATTATAAAAACAGTGAAAGTTTAACATTGTTCTGTGTATATCATTTTAATTTCTTCAGTTTCAAACAAATGACAGTTGATTTTCGTCTAATGTTTGTATTTTAAATGAATAATATGTCCCCACTTTTTTCTTCTAATCGGATTAAAATTTGGCCGATATCGAAAAAATGTTTGACCGAATTTGGCCGTGAGATGGCGTGTGTTTTGCCGTAAAGCCTGTCGGCTGGCTGTCAGCGATTTTTTTTCCGTACGAAGCATTTGCATGAAACTACACTCGGGCTGTCTCGACTGACTCGACTCGAAAATCTCAATTCTGGAGGTCAAAAAGTCAACCAAAGATAGGCTAAACGTCTACAAAACTTCTGAGATTGCTGGCCGCTGTCTTATTTTGAAAAAAACATATTAATGTTACCATGCTAATATGATGGGTCGTTTAAAACGACATATGTAAATATTTGATTTCGCTGCACGATTAATAAAAAGTGTTTTTTATTAATTAAAAGCATTTTTATTTTTTAGTTGGCCGCGGTTTTGGATAATTATTTAAGTACCTATGAAGAATTCGAGTCAAGTCGGCCCCCAAGTCAAGTCGGCCCAAGTCAACTCGGCCCCAAGTATACTTGGCCCCAAATCAACTCGGCCCCATGTCAACTCGGCCCCAAGTCAACTCGTTAGAATTACTAAAAATTAAGGCAGGGAGTTCGGATTTTTGGTCATGTATATAAATAATATAAAGAGAATGTGATCACTTATCAAAACAGTTTTAGAAGGCGGCTTTCAGGGGAAAGTGCAAAGAAGAAGGGAAAAAAAAAAGCATTTATCACAGGACCTGCCAAAATAGCAACGTACCAATCAATGAATAAGGCCTAGTTGTTAATTTAAGGCCTAATATAGTATTTTACTGTAGGTGATTTCAAGGCTTAAGCTAAGTTAATTAATGGCGAAATTATATATTGTTATTTAATTATTATTTTTTATTGTTATTAATATTATTGTTATTATTAATAACAATAATATTAATAACAATAAAAAATAATAATTAAATAACAATATTAATATTATTGTTATTATTAGAAAGTATAATACATACTCCACGTATTGAAATACACGCCATCGTGTTGGGATTCAATATTTCGACATTAATTATGTCATCATCAGGAATAAAAAAATCCATATTAGCAAGCTTATATGCACTATTACCAAAAGTGTTTAACCATTCAAAACACTACCTCTAGGAGGTGACATAGCAGTGATTTAAACAAAGCATCAAAGCGTACTTAAGAAATTAAATGAACCTAAATGTATACATAGGCCTACTGATGATAGCTTTATTAAGATTTGGGTTAGATTGCCTTATCTAGGAAAACCAGGTGAGTTCATTTTACGTAGATGTTTAAATAAGGTAAAGAAACACTTAATTAAAGAGGTAAAATTCATAACTTTATGGCAGTATAAAA
>NW_022700574.1:82141-86526 GCF_011630105.1 Anneissia japonica
GGCCGAAACGGATCCGTCTGCAGATATTGGGATTCCTTCCAGTGGATACTTAGTTTATTTTGTCATTCTGATCGGATTTTCTCTAATGTTCCGTTAATTTTAAATTGTTTTGCATTATATGGCCGTTTGCTGTTTTATGGGTTTTTCCCATTTGCCTTTCAAATTTATATATTATTTAAGAATCTTTATTGAGATCCAGCGCCGCCATTGATGCACGGTAGAGATTGCATCTTTAGATCTCCGATCTTGTTCACAAATTCACGGACTAGTGCTGTCTCGTAAGAATTTTGTAGGACGCGTTAAGAATGACAAAATATTCTCTGTATCTACTGGATCGAGCCGCATAGCTTGTATTCCACTATCTGCATTCACACCTAGACTGTGTATATATTGCCTTGGTTTGGCTCTGTCATCATTAGTGGTCGTGGGACTAGTTTGGGCCCTACCTAAGCTGGTCGGACGTCTCGTTTGGGTCTGTACCCTAGCTGCACTGATGAAGCCTGGAAGGCCGAAACGGATCCGTCTGCAGATATTGGGATTCCTTCCAGTGGATGCTTAGTTTATTTTGTCATTCTGATCGGATTTTCTCTACTGTTCCGTTTTAATTTTAATTTTAAATTGTTTTGCATTATATGGCCGTTTGCTGTTTTATGGGTTTTTCCCATTTGCCTTTCAAATTTATATATATTTATATATATATACATATATATATGTATATATATATATATCAGTATATAAAAGAGTATTCGCTCACAAAACTCTCTCTGTTTAAACCTTTAACATAGTTTTAAGACAGTGGAGCAAACGGATCTCAGCACACATTGTAGCCTATTGTAGATTTGAAAGTGGTAAGATTAAAATGCCTAAATTACAGACAGTATGGCTAGGTGAATGTGGTGAGTGGTGAGCAACATGGAAGCCCTTTTGATATTGTCTTTAACAAATTTTTTATGGTTGTTAAGTGTGAGTTTACATTCGGTTTCGCCTATAATTGCTGTTACTACATTTAGTTCAAAAACGACACAATTCGGCAAACCGGGTTTCGGCCAAATGGGATTCCATGTTTTCGGTGACCAGGATTCGGCAAACTTGGTTTCAGCAAAGAGGACTAAATTCAGGATACTGGGTTTCGGCTAACTGGATTTTGACCAATTGGTCGGATACCATCCAGAGGTCCCTATTTTAAAATAAAGCTCGACTCCCAAAATCCTCCCCTCAGGCATACAATCTTAATGCCTCCTCCCCTGTCGGACAGCTTAGCTCCCCCCACCCCCAAGTAAATGTATCCTAGAGCCGCCACTGTCTAGGACTAGGCCTCATTTACGTTAAATTAGGCTATGCAGAATCTGTTGTAAGGCCCTGACCTGGCTTTAATAAAGGCCTGACCTAGCCAGCAGACATACTGACGTTGGTTTGACGTCCAGATCAGGTTGGGACGTTGATCAACCGTAATCCAACGTCTATCCAAGGTCGATCCACACCCAGGGGATCAACTTCGTGATGTCAACGTTGATTCAACGTTGCAATGTGGTCGGGGTCAGTCTATTCAACAACGAAAATTTAACGTCTTTTAAACTCTCATCGTCGATACAACGTATCGTGATGTGACGTTGGTTCCACGTTTTACACTGACGTTGAATCAACGTTGAAATTAGGTCAGTCGACTGAACAACCGGAAATCAACGTCTATTCAACGTCGATTCTCGATGTAGATACAACGTCGTAATTTGGCGTTGATTCAACGTTGAACACTGACGTTGAATCGACGTTGAAACTATGTCAGTCAATGTATAACCTAAATTTAACTCCTATTCAACGTCGATTCTCATCGTTGATACACCGTCGTGATATGGCGTTGAACCAATTTCTGTTCGTCGATACAACGTCGCAATGTGGTGTTGATTCAACGTTGAAACTATGGCAGTCACCAAACAGCCTAAATTCAACTCCTATTCAACGTTGATTCTCGTCGTTGTTACAACGTCGTGATGTGACGTTGGTTCCATGTTTTACACTGACGTTGAACCAACGTTGAGATTAGGTCAGTCCCTTCTCGATGAAGATACAACGTCGCAATTTTAATAATAATAATAATAATTTTGGCTTATATAGCGCATTATGCTAAAGCCTCAATGCGCTTAACAGTAAAAATAAAATTCGGGGAAAAAAATTAAGAAAAATACAAGTTGAAAAGGTGAGTTTTTAAAGCTGCCTTAAAATCATCAATGGAAGTTGCCTGTCGGATTGTAATAGGCAGAACATTCCAAAGAAAGACAGAAGCCCAAGAGAAAGAACGACTACCATAATGCTTTGTCGACGGGCGAGTGGAATGAGCAAGTAGAGACTCTGAACTAGTTCTCAGAGACCTCTTAGGAATGTAAGGATGAATGAGTTGTGAAATAAAATTGGTGAAATTTTATCGTTGATTCAACGTTGAACACTGATGTTGAATCGACGCTGAAAATATATCAGTCATTAAACAATCTAAATTCAACTCCTATTCAACGTCGATTCTTGTCGTTGATACATCGTCGTGATATGACGTTGGTTGAACGTTGTACACTGAGGTTGATTCGACGTTGAGATTAGGTCAGTTGATTGAACAACCTAAATTCAACATCGATTCTGTTCGTCGATATAACGTCGTGATATGACGTTAGTTTCACGTTTTACACTGACCTTTAATCAACGTTGAAATTAGGTCAGTTGATTGAACAACCGAAATTCAACGTCTATTTAACGTCGATTCTCGATGTAGATACAACGTCGCAGTTTGGCGTTGATTTAACTTTAAACACTGATGTTGCATCGACGTTGTAGCTATGACAGTCACTGAACAACCAAAATTCAACTTTCCAACGTCGACTCTCACTGTCGATACAACGTCGCGATGTGACGTTGGTTCCACGTTTTACACTGACGTTGCATGAATCAGTGTTGAAATTTTGTTATTCACTGAACAACCTAAATTCACCTCCGATTCAACGTCGATTCTCGTCGTTGTTACATCGTCGTGATGTGAGGATGTTTCAACGTTGTACGCTGAAGTGGAACCGACGTTGAAATTAAGTCAGTCCAGGGGAGGATCCAGAGATGTCCAAAAAAAGGTGTGGGGAGGGGCGGCGGGCGAAAGGCGAAAGGAAAGCCGAAAGTTGGGCCGACGAGACAACGCCTTCCTAGGGGGTCCGGGGGAATGCCCTCTCGAGATTTTTGTATTCTAGACGCCCGAATATTACATTTGAGGCGTTCTGGGCTATCATTTTTCTTTCTTTTTTTTCTTTTGTTTTTTCCTTTTTTACCCCCCACCCCCCTTTCCAAAGGGGGGTGGGGAACGGGCCCCCTTCTAAATCCTGCCCTGCAGTCACTGAACAACCTAAATTCACCTCTTAGTCAACGTCGATAGAAATTCGTGATAACGTGGATTAAGCGTATACTAACGTTAAATCGACGTTAAAATTAAGTCAGTTGATTTAAAAACAGGTATAACGTCTATTCAATGTCGATTCTCGTCGTGGATACAACTGTGTTTAAACGATGTCACAATCGTTAGATAGAGAAATCCTTTAGGTCGGCTTAAAATCCAGTCTATTCAACGTTGATTTTTGTCGTCAATACGGCCCCATAAAAAAAATCATTAGTTTATTACCCCCTCCCTCATCACTTTTGGGGAAATTCTGGTTTTTTTTTTTTGTTTTTTTTTCTCGAATCAACATATATTTTTTATTTTAAACGGTCGTTTTTCAATCTTTTTTCACTTTAAAAGCTCAGGATTTTTTTAGCAAATATGTTTACTGGTACAACAAAAACATATTTTTAAATATAAATTTGATACCATTCTTATGACTTTTTATATATGTGTCCCTAACCATTCATTAACTTGTGAACATCGGTAAAATAGGGGAGGAGTTAGCCAAAAAAAATAAAAATAAATTTAAAAAAAAGGCCTAAACCGATCGTAATATTACGTTGAATCAATTAATACACCGACGACGTTGAATCGACGCCGAAATTCCGTTCAACAACGAACTCTTTATGAGAGGGGTTGCGCTCTATGTTTTTACAGAAAAAATTAATGTCTATACGATGCTACGTGACTGACCATATATCGTGTTTTTTGTATATACTCCAAGTAATGAAATACACGCCATCGTGTTTGGATTCAATATTTCGACATTAATTATGTCATCATCAGGAAATACGGCCACATTACAGTGTGACTGACACGCGATTGTTTTGTTGGATATACCAAAGATACTAGAAATACAAGATAGAGTTCTCGCATTGTAAAAATGAGGCGGAAGTCGTGCCCAGCGTAGGCGGCGCCCTTCTTTTTAACCGTGCAAGTTTCCTATACTTCGTGCCCAACGTACAGGGCGCCCTTCAGT
>NW_022700574.1:86887-89053 GCF_011630105.1 Anneissia japonica
GTGTCTATTCCAGTTTGTTTTTATATCTAGTATCTTTGTTGAGAATTGATAATAAAATAAGCGAAGACTTGGTAACGAAAGTTTGGCACAAGTTTTTTTAGATCCAGCTGTAGGGGGCGTCCCATTTTTCGTATTCCCACCATGCATTTCGGTGGAACACAGTGGAACACTTTTTTTGTGTGGAGAACTCTATTTTGTATTTCTAGTATCTTTGGATATACCTAGTGAAAATAGCATAATCGGGTAGTACTGTACGTTGTTAAAATTATGAAGCATATGTAAACCTATAGGCCAACATTTTTACAAACTCAAAAGTGCACAATTTCTACCATAAAACGATTTATATCCTTTTGTATGTAATAGTCAGCACTCTGAATTGCGTCGAGTCGCCCAAGCGATAGGAAAGCCCCCTAGAAGGCCTCTCAAAACTCTCTATATTTTTAGTTTGCCTGGAAATTTAAAACAAATAAACCATGAATTCAATCATGAATCTATGAATCATTCAAAATGTATGCTTTGTTATAAAAAGTATCTTTCAGGCCTACGCTAACTTCATTACATTTTAGATTATTTAATATACACCACTTTCGACTCCGCCTGCATTAGCATAGCTGTTTGTGATGACGTCATCTTTGGCGACTAATTCGGTTTATTAGTAGCAAATTTATTATACTCAGGCCCGTACGCAGGATTTGTTTTGGGTGGATGCGAATTTGTAGAGAGTGGACCGAAATGGCTCGGTGGGGAGGGGACTTTGGCGCGTTTAGGAGGAAACACCCAGGGTCGAATGGGCAGATCTCAGAAATTTTGGATAATTTGAGGTGTTATTTAATCGATTACTGAAGATGCAATATGTTCAGTATTAAACGGGTTTTCATAGCTTTGTGTATTAACACCTGTTTATGTTACCTCTAATGTATTTACTCTAATTTAAGAGAGATTTGCGATATGAATATTCGATAACAGGCCTTTAAATTATTGCTCTAAATGATCGACTACAATGTACGTTATTTAATATTTATTTAAAAAAACCCTTCAATCTTTAAGATGTGCTGGCGCTGAGATCAATCTTAATAATTTGATTGAAATAGGCCTACATGCTAGCAACTAATTAAGAACATTTAATATTACATAATTTAGATGGCATTTGATTTGTGGTGATTATAAGAACAGAAAAAAGTAAACACATGTTCTCTGTATATCATTTTAAATTCTTCAGTTTCAAACAAATAACTGCTGATTGTCGTGTAATTTTTGTATTTTATTAGTTCCTATGCATGTAATGCAATAGGAACTATTGTAATCACTCTCACATTTCTTTTGTTTTTTTATTGTGTGTAGTGTGTGTGTAGACATTTATGCAAATGCGCATGCGTCAAAGAAAAGTTTTCCAACATTTTGTTTTACATCGCGATGCGAAGTTCGATGTGGATTTTCAGCAGAGTTCAGTCAGAGCTCACGCTAACCGATCGGCAAGTCGGCATGCATGAAACTATTTTGGTTTTACGGCAAAAAAAATCAACTGCTGTGGCATAGGTGTTTTGAAGAAGGCCTGAAATAAAACAAAAAGGTTTTAATACTTGCTGAAATACATCGTTTTTTCATTTAGATCTCATTTTTCACTAACTCCATGCGACGTTTTTTTCTGTTGTATGAATAGTCCATAGAGCTATTAAACAACTAGAATGTTGACAAGATGGCGCAGCAATGCAGAGTTATGTATGTGTACCATCCAAGATGGCTGTCGTAGTAAAGCGCCACCTTCAGGCTTAGTATACATATTATTACATATTAATAAGCCCTCTGACTGACTATTATTTCATTAATGATAATGAGTAATAGTAATAACAAATTAATAAACTATTGTAGCCAAAACGAGGCCAAGTGGAGCATCGTATTCAAAAATAAAGTACCACGGAATGAAAATGAAAATCGTGTACATTACGCCCAAACACCGCAACGCTCGAGTTTCAAACATACGGGTAGCTAGCTGTACTGAACCCTCTGAGTAAGTTGAGGGCGTAATTGCAAACGATGGTGCTTAGCGAAATTTGATTGGCTAAATCTATGGAAGCCATCTTGGATGGTACCCACACAGTTCTGCGTATTTCGAACATCGAATACATTGCGGTTAGCGCTCTAGTATTCTTATTATACCTCTATGGA
>NW_022700574.1:90026-95156 GCF_011630105.1 Anneissia japonica
TATATATATGTATATATATTATTTACGTATATATATATATTGTATGTATGTTTATTTATTTATTTATATTTATATATATTACTTATATATATACGTATATATACACGTATAATATACATATACACGTATATATATACGTATATATATGTATATATATACGTATAATATACATGCGTATATATACACACGCGTATGTATGTACACGCGTATATATGTACACGCACGCGTCTATATATGCACACGCGCGTATATATATACGTGTATACGTATATAATATATATACGTGTATACGTATATATATACGTGTATATATACCGTGGTGTATACGTATATATATATTTGTATATGTATATATATGTACATATATATATATACACGTATTTATATATATAGGGCCTATATACTTTTTAAGTCATGTATCATGCATAGGAACGTTGACGCCTGCAAGGCTCTGTTTTGACTATGGGGATTATGTACCCACTATTATATACTAATCCCTATAGTTACCAAACTGAGAGATTTGAAATGTGACTACACACCAGTTTGGCTTGGGGGACGGGGAAAACAGGGCCCCCGGGGAGGGGCCAACATGGACCAGGGGGTGCCGGACGGAGCCCCGGTGGCGGTCCGGGGTTTAGTCACATAATAAACGGTTGGTTGTGACAATGAATATGCAAGATCGCATGTGCCTCCTAGATTCTACTAAGTGCTGGGTTGGGATAGAGACATTTTCTCAGTGAATTGATTCTCAAACGAGATAATGAAAGCCTTCTAATGACTCCAGTTACTACATGAATGTTTTTTGTTTTTAATTTTAATACATTTTCCCCTGAATTCGTGATAATTCATTATCACGCATAGACTTGTGGTAAATGCGTGACAAATTTATGATCACGCATGTGTTTCTGAAAAATGCGTGTTTCATCAAAAATCACTTTAAAATGCGGGACTGTCCCGCACGATGCAAGACGGTTGGTAACTATGTAATCCTTTTAAAAATCTGGCCGAATTTTGGCCGATATCGAAACAAAGGTTTGGCCGAATTTGGCCGTAAGATGGCGTGTGTTTGGCCGTGAAGGCTGTCGACTATCTAGCAACCCTGTTGTGGAATATAAAATTGCCTGCGATGTGAAAGCTACGGTGTTTACTGAATTGTAAGGCAGGCCAAAATCTCTTGGTAGTTGGTCGAGACAGTGTAGTCGACACAGTGAACATTTATGGACTAATGTTTAGTTATAGTAATTATAATGTCCCTACGTCTAGACACTGTTTACACACGGCATTGTCTTTGAAGTTTAAAAAAAAATGAATAGCTTATTTCAAACGATCGAAATCAGATGGAAGTTTGAAAAAAACACAAAAACTTTCATTTAATTAAACAAAAAAAGTTAACAGACAATAAATCATGGAAAAACATACAGCAAATACGTTTACTGTCTGTTAATTGACAGGGATTTTTTCTCATAAAAATGTTTAATTGTAAAATTGTAAGTTAACAACTATGTCCGATAAAAATGTACTCGTAATTTGTCTCCGAGCATTTTCCGTTTATATCCTTCAGAATCAGTACTATTATAGGGGGCATACAATTGTTACAACAAATGTCATATCTAGAGTACTTACTATACTTTAGACCTACTCAACTAGCCAGATTCAATAATACTGTGCTTTTTTATACTTGCTGTACATAAAAACTGTTACTGTGTCTAGTATTAGGGGTATTACGTAAGCACTGTGCTTACTCGACACACCACTGAACTCTGTTTCACGAGTAGGTCTGATGTTCATGTTCATGCATGCGAGTTCACCTAACTGACCCAAAATAGTGCCCTCCGTAATTTCTGCCTTAAGTGTATGGGAAAAAAAATTATGCGCCCCGGCACGGTTAAGGCACATCTAAGTGGCTGGAAATTGCACTCTATACAATTTAAATATCATTTTTTTCCCATTTGTTTTTATTTTGAAAATTTTAGGGGGACAGGACGGCTGGGCTTCTTTGAATCCGCCACTGTCAATGGCAGATTTAGAAAATCCAAATAGAGGGGGAAAGGGAAGGACTTTTACAGATTGAGGGTCTGTGACAGCTCAGCCCCACCATGGCCGGGGATGAGGTAAGAAAATTGAGGGGAGGGGATGAGCGCACCACCACCACCACTGGGAATAGTGCAGCACAGTCTAGCTAGAAGCACAGACAAATTAGGGGAAAATGTCATCATCACATTCCTTTTAATGTAATGTGATGTAGTGGGATTTACTATAGCGCATTACACCGAAGTCTCAATGCGCTAAAATAAAATAATAAAAAAAGAAAATCCAACTAAAGATTCTATGCTAACCAACTACTGTCTCTTATACAGAAGAACCGCACATCATCGCACCGTTCTCCCGCAATTTAAGACCATTGTCAAACAATGGTTGGCCGGAACATAATTCACAGGTGCCATAATGACGCACGGTATCTATTCTAACTAATGTTATAAAAAGAAAAAAAAAAAAACTAATAACATATAGTATAAAGGTGTGATTTTAATTTAGTTTTGAATACATCCAAGGATGTCGCATTTCTCACATCTGTAGGTAAACTATTCCAAACAGTAGGTGCTGCTACAGGCCTGGCCTTTTAAAAATCGTAGGCGAGTTACAAACCACTCTCCTTGATATTTTTTGGCGAGCTATTGGAGTACTTCAAATCGCTGTTCTTGTGCTTTTTAGGCGAGCTTTCAGGAAAAAAATGGCTTCCCACCAATGACAAAATTTTTAAGATGCATGTTAAAATATTCATCCAGGTCACCTATTTTTAAGCTCCAAACCGTTCCTATAATGTTAGTTTTTTAATTATTTTGAAACATTGACATTATTTACAAATGTTCACATAAAGAAATTTCATCTTTTTTTCGCCGATTATTAAACAACAAACTATTTGAAATGATCTTGCTCCGTAAAAGTTTTCAAGCGACAAGATGGAATATGCAGAAGAGTTGAGTCGATTATAGATCTAAGTCGTCTATTGCATTTGCTTGAACGTAGTTTTATAAGGTCAGAAATATAAGGAGGAGTTAACCCACGAAGTGCTTTGTATGTAAAATTAAGTATTTTGAATTCAATCCTCTGTTTCACGGGTAACCAGTGAAGTCGCGTGAGAACCGGAGTTATATGATCGAATCGAGGAGTGCAGGTAACTACCCGAGCAGCAGAGTTGAGTTGCAGTTTTTATTTATTAATGAGTCTCATAGATGTGTATAAGAGACAGGACTAAAGCTTGCCAGTCGCTGCGTACGACGGTCGTCGGCTGACCTATCCCATGAAGAACACAACGCTACGATCATTTTTAAAATAACGTTGGTTGGAGCATGCACCTGTCACGCCAAAATTGGTCCGGGCCAAAAATGTCCGGCGGACAGATTTTGGCCCCGGACCAAATTTTTCCTGACAACCTATACGACGTTCAACAATAACATATTATGTATAATACATATATTGTTACCACACCCACTTACGTAATTGCCATAATATTATCTCACCTAATATTATTAGGTGATGTGAGAAAATTTAAAGAATAGACACCTCTAGATACTGGGAAAGGCAAATGGGCAATATTGTTTACACCCAACGCCCACGGTAGGTCACGTGTCATAACGAAAGCTACGTTACCGGCATTCCTTCTGTATGAAAAGGTTAGAGGCCACTGCCTCTTTTCTACAAATAAATCGGTAGACAGCTTGAAGTGATGACTAACAACAATATTGCAATATTAAATATGAAATTTATTAGAAACATTAAAAAGACAGACGAATAATGGCAACATGCAGGGCCGCTTCCCTTGTCCCACTTCCGAACGGATACAGGATTTTATGTTGAGGTAGATTCCATGAATACAGATCATTTCGGTCGCGCTTCGTTTCGGTCGCGCTTCATTTCGGTCGCGGTTTCTTTTCAACAAATATATGGAACGCCAATGGAGTTTCGAAACGCTAAATTTAATATAACTAGACCTAATTATCATTGCAAGTTCGTCAATCTGTTTATCATACTTTTTTATTTATGTTTTGTTGTATTTCTAATAAGTAACAACAGGCTACTTAAAAGCAAATAAAATGAATACTATTATTACTAAACTATCAATTAATATTATCGGACTGTTTTTATTTTCGTTTTCTTATGACTCCTACGCTTTCTACTATATAACAAATACAGCAAATGAAATAAATACTAAAATATGATATGATGTTATATATAATAATAATAATTATTATTATTATTATTATAATTATTATATTATTTTTTTAAATTTACATTGTATTTTGAAAAACCAGCCAATTTGTTATTTTAATTACTGTAACATTAGTTTATTAACAATTATTTTTATTAGTATTAAAGTTTTTTATTGCTACTATATTACTGTATAAGTTGGTGCTATTTTTCTTTTTTTACAGAAACAACGCAGATGTTACGAAGTTGACCGAGTTTGAGATACTTTTGTTTGGTTCTTGCTATATATATTGATATAACTTTTTATTAATGCTTAAATCAAATAAAAATCTATGGAATAAGTTTGGTCAATAGATTAGTTTCGTATACGTTTTTTTTTCTTGTCTGTTACGTTTCCATTTACCATAAATGTTCTGATCATGTTATAATAATATTGTAAAGGAAATATGTATTTCCATATTTATATTTTCCTTATAAAATTATCAATACTTTGATAATTTTAAAAGCCTTTTCATGCTTCTGTTATATTCATAAGCCCGAGAAAATCACTCAACTTGCTAGGCCTATTTCTTTAGTTGCATAACTGGAGTATAATTGTGGAAAGAAAAGTTTCCACATATTTATTGCCATGGTACTCAGGAGAAGATGACACAAGGTTTGTAATTTCTTGTTTGTCTTATTTCCATTTTTCAAAGACAGAAGTAGGTCAGATGCTAAAATAGACGACTAGCTATTTCTAGGTACAAACACGTACGCTGAAGTGCAATTCACCACTTCACGTGTGTTCACCTACTTCATGAAACCAGTAACTTCGAATAGTCTGCGCTGGCTGCTGATCATGTTTATAAAATTAAAAAAATAAATAGATAATAAAATATATATTTGTTATATGATTTCATGTATAATGTAAATAAATACGTA